>NC_043995.1:30854080-31154080 GCF_902150065.1 Myripristis murdjan | reverse complement strand
CCACCAAAATATCTGGAAAAGTCTGGAATTTTGAAATGGAAAATGTGCAGGTTCATCTTGGCCTTTTCCCAGAATCCCTCCAGGACGCTGATGCAGATAAGAAGGTCAGACTGAGTGAAATGTTGGCATATAGACTCCCTGACTGTGTGTGTGTGTGTTTCCACCTTGAGTGTTTATTTGAAACTTCTCAGAGTGCCAGGTGGGCGGGGTTTTAACCGCATTTCTGATAATGTCAGGAAAGTTGTTACTCACACACTGGAGTGACTGAAAAACTCACTTTTGTTCTGCATGTGGCTCTAACACACACGGTTCAAACACACACACACACACACACACACACTCATCTGACAGGTATGTGCACACGCCGCTCGGTGCACACGGGGTGTTTCTCTCTGTCATGTGCACCCTGTTTATTTATTTTCAGCCGCACAAAAATAAAAATATATTTATATGCATCACTGTTGTGTGTAAACGGTGGAGCTCGTTCACATGATCCCATCCAGCAGGTCGGTTTCCCTCCAGATAAAACCAGGTGTTGAAGAGGAAGTCCGCCTGTAGACGCTGTTTCACAGGTTGAACGCGCTGAAGCGTCTTTGCCACAGCGTGATCTCACACTGAGTCCTGTTCCAGCTGACGTCTGCCCTCACACACGCCTACAGAAAACATTCATAGACATGTCTTACAGTCTAATTTATATTTTTACAAACGTTTTGGTGACTAACCAGTTCCTCCTCGATGGATCACAAATAGATATGAAACACAAAATGCTTTATCATGCCCAGTAGAGGATTTTTTTTCCCCAGGAAGGAGCCACCAGTGTTTGAAATATGAAATGGAAATGCCTCTGTGAACCGAATATAGTTGGAAGTACATCATTATGTAAAGCTGTGATAGAGAATGGGGAAATAGTTCATGCCTCTGTTCAATTTGAATTTTATCCAGAGAGGAGTTTCCTAAGCAGAAGTGCCTTACAGTACCTTACAGTGCCTCGCTCACTCCACCCGACTTTGCTTATTTGTATTTTTCTATGATGTTTTTTTATGCTATTTTTCTATGATGTTTTTCTTATGCTGTTTTTTTCTGCTGTTGCTGTATTTTGTATTTATTTTTACTGTAAGGTGAGCTTGAGTGCCATGAAAGGCGCCATAACAAATAAAATGTATTACTATTATTATTATTATTACCGCACAGTGTTTGTACAGTAACACACTGTGACACCTCCAAGCTGCCAAGTCCTGCTCGTGGCGCTGAGCAGCTTCGTCCCAAAATAAAATAAAAAAAAAAATTTAAAAAAAGAAAGAAAGTAAGAAAGAAAGAAGGAGAGCTGTTAGCTTTGCAGTGCTTGACGTGAGAGCCTGAAACACTCGGGACTCAGAGGGGGATGTCCAAACTGTACGTCACCAACACACACACACACACACACACACACACACAGCACCTCGACCTGCTGACAGTGCATGCGAGGACTGTTTTGAAGCCCAGGAGTGATTTTCTGAGTTTAACCGGGCAGTAAAACATGACTTCAAACCAAATGTGGAAATCACACAAGAGCCGCCCCGCATCCCGAGTGTGCACCTCACGAAACTGCAGGTCACACCTCGGCGCACTTCACCGGCCAAGTACAGCAAACGGAAAAAGAAAAAAATATCACATATAAATGTAGATATATTTGGAGGATTAATGTTCTGAATGGTCTGAAGGCGAAGGTGGAACGTTTAAATCTTAAAGTCTTAAATGCAGATATTAGAGGGTTTAATTATTTTCATTTGCACCACGTCCACTCTTACATCAACACAGTTAATTTTACCGTGTGAAATCTTACTTTTGTGTGTGAAGTCTTACTTTTCTCCCTTCATATTATTATCAAATTACAGTAATACTTCAGGCTTGTCAGATTAAGGAAGCAGTTTGAGCTCTGCTGACTTCTCAAGGTCATTTGTGGTTATTTTGAACTCTTTATATACTAAATTATTAATCAATTAACACTGAAAATAATAATTTGTTGCAGTGCTGTTTGAAATGTAACCTCAGAAAGGCCATAAAAAGTTAAAATCTTATATTTCATTTTTTGACTGTCCTCTATCACTGAATCCAGTTCTGGTCACATATTTTGGTGACAAATCCATACTAATTATTTCAGCTGGTAAAAATTAGAGCTTTTTTTTTTTTTTTTTTTTTTTTTCAGTTTAGCTGGTTTTGGTGTGTGGATCTACCTAGGCTGACCTTGTGTGTGATTCTGGTTTGTGATTGGCTCCTCGTGGATCGTGCGGCGATCCGAGCGGCGGGCTTGCTGTGTGTTGCCTCAGCTGCGACTTAATCCGTCCTGCGTAGCTCGCTCCTTCAAACGCCACAACCCCTTTATCTCTCTCTCTCTCTCTCTCTCCCCGCAGGTTGCCATGGTGATCATGTAGCGATGGCTCTTTTTCTGGGTTACGTGATGTTTTATTCCCCTCTGTTCTAATCCTTTTCTCTCTTTTCTCTCTCTCTCTCTCTCTCGCCTGCCTTGACCTCCTCCTCCTCCTCCTCAGGCCTTACTTCGAGATGAAGGCGAAGTATTATCTGCAGCTGGAGGTACGTGACGGCCGCTGAGCTGTGATTTACTTCCCTCCCCTGCTCTCTGATAGCCTCTTAAAGCGACGAGGAGTGTGTTAGTGCACAGCTCGGCCTTCAGCGGGCGGCTGTGGTTTAGTGGAGGCTCACACACCTTGACTCTTTGTTTGCACCATAGGCGGTTCTAGGGGGTGGCAGGGGTTGGCAGCTGCCCCCCTAGAAAAATGCCTTGCCACCCTAGTTGCCACCCCAATTTCAGACAATTTATTTATTTATTTTTTAATTGTGGCTGTTACGAGACTCAAATGTCCGAGTGCAAGTAAATTCAGCAAAAGATGACACTCCCACTATTTAAGGGTTGACAGATAGATAGATAAATAAATAAATATTTCTAATGCCACCTTTTGGTTTTCTATTCAATGCTTTACTCATGTGCCACAATAATAGAATGTTTTTGAGTTCAAATATCCTCATTTGGGGGTTTTCCAAGCAAATACTGATATATGTGATCGTTTGGTATTAAATCAGCATATATATTTCTGCCACCCCTTAAAGTCTCCATGCCACCCTCTTGCCACCCCATGAATATTTGTCCAGATCCGCCCCTGGTTTGCACACACACACACTCCCTGGGCAGGAATGTTAATTTTTCCAACACGGCCACGCTGTAGATAATCTGGTGTAGTTCCCATTGCTGTTCATTCACCCTACTCAGACTTGTGCATCGCTTGTTTCCAATGTGTGTGTGTGTGTGTGTGTGTGTGTGATCACCCGTCCCTGAAACGAGCGTGCCCCAGGCCGGGATCAGACAGGAGGCTTTTGTTCTCCTGCAGCTGCGAGCGTCGCCGCCGACAGACAGACAGACAGACAGCGCCGCGTCCAAGGGCACCGGCGGCATTACATCATTCGCTCTCCTCCTCCTCGCTACGCGGCGCAAACTGTGACAGCATCTTGCAAAGCTGTCTGATCGCAATCAGCCGCTCAGCCTGAACCTGAGCTGACAAAGGGAATGATGTGCAAAGTAAAATAAAATAATAAAAAAAACAGGATGGAACAGATGTACCTACACCCTCTGTTTCCCTGTGAGGATGCAGGCACATGGCAGGTTTATCAGCTGGTGGGAGAGCTCAGGCGCCGACACTAAAGGATGAGGCGATGAGGCGTTTTGAACTTGAACCACAAAATGCAGCGTCCAAAAAGTGCTTCATTTCAAAATGCTAAAAAAAAAAAAACAGCACTTGAAATTCATCATGCTGTATCTGCTGGAGTCCTGACTTCTGCACTTCATGTGATTGATCTTCATGCTTGCGGCTGATATGAGAGAGTGGGTGTCGTTTATGTAAATGATGGGTATCTCGCTTCAGATAGACATGCTTCATGAGTCTTCAGAAATTCTTCTTCAGCTTAAAGCACAGGCACCGTCTGTTTATTGAGTTCATTATTTTAAAAACAGAGTGCAGCACGAGTCAAGCCTCTCTCTCAGTTATTCAGTCTTTAGATTCTTATATGAATTTAGTTTGAGAATCTCAAATCTGCAGCCCCCTCAGCTCCTCAGTCCATGTGTGTTTCTCCACTTCCTCTCTCTCTCTCTCGCTCACATCTGATGCCCCCCTCTCCTCCTCGGCTCTCCTGCAGCACCTGAAGAAGAACGTGGACGAGCTGCAGGCCAAGCTGTCCCAGGCCAAAGGCGAGTACAAGACGGCCCTCCGGAACCTGGAGATGATCTCCGACGAGATCCACGAGCGACGGAGAAACTCCGCCATGGGCCCCCGCGGCCGAGGAGTGGGCTCCGAGGGCGACAGCGTTGCCGGGGACGACATCTCCAGCTTTAAGTTGGAGTCGGACGGCATTTCCAGTAAGTACAGTGAGTCTGAGTGATGTCAACAGAGAAAAAGTACCATGCCTCATATTTTAGAGAGTCCAACTCTTTGCTGAAGTTTTCCTCACCACCGTTGTGCTCCAGCTCCCAGGATAAAATGTGGAGAGATTTTTAAATGTATAGAATGACTTGCTGGCCATGACCAAACCAGGTGAGATGCATAAAACTATACTCAAAGGGATCATGCAGATGCCACACAGTATATTTATTATAACTTATGGTACTGCACTATGGTGCTTAATGGTATTTTTTGGTACTTGGTAGTTCTTGATGACGCTCTTCGTTTGGACGGTGACCTTATTTGGCACAAAGGCTCACCCAGGCGACGCTTCGGGTGTGTGCAGTGGCTCGGTTAGATTTGGATGAGCTGTAATTGGGAGTTCTCGTGGTTCTGCTGACCGTCCAATAAATCTGCGTTAAGAAAGGATTAGCTTTGCCGTTTAGCTCCCACTTAACCCTGGTAAAGCCGTTTTCACATTCAGTGGTTTCAGTTGCAGGCGGCACACAGGTGGCTTTGAGGCTAATGCATTTAGTATGAGCTGCTGTAGTATTTTTAGGGCTAGGGAACACACACACACACACACACACACACGGTGAGTCAACATCTGCCCACAGACAGGTTTTCCAAGGCTGCCAAACAAAGTGTCTCTGGGTTTAATGGAAACAGGAACGACTGTGCAGAGCCGGAGCTCTGATAAGAACAGCAGATTAAAATCAGTGCGCACAAAAAAAGCTTTTAAAATGTTTCCCTTCAAGTAAGCAGGGAACCAAACTAAATTCAAAAGAGAGGAGAGGATTGATATTGAGAGGAAAGCCCACTCATGACTCATACAGACCATAAAAAATGATAATACAAACCCACTTCATGATTTTCAGTGGATGTTCTCGAACCCCAAACGGCTTTGCACTGTACAAAAGTTGCATTTGAGTTGCATCATGAAAAGCCAATCGAAATGTAAACCTCCGCACTTCAAACTGAACCTCAACCCAAAGCTTAATCCTAAAGGAGTCCTCTTTTAGAAGGGCACCAGCCAAAATAACCCCTTTAAAAAAAAAAAAAAAAAAAAAAAAAAAAAAACAAAGCACATGAAATAATACCGACTTCGTTAAAAATTGAGATCCTATAGATCTGTGGTTTCATAGCCTGAAGTTTTCAGCGGTTAAACATTTGTCAGTTAATGTTTCTTTCATTGTTTTAAAGTGGGAATCGTTGAAAATTTTGTTTTGGCTGTGGTGTTTCTGCACTGCCCTTCCCGGAGATCGCCTTTCAGTCAAACAAAGTGAGCAGGACTTAGATTTATCGATGCAGCTCGACTCGAGTTTTTCATCCCCTCCTCTGCTTATCGCTGCTGAAACGAACTGCCCAGTTCTTCAAACAAACTGGGAACATAAAATGCATCGCTTCCTGTGCAGCAGCAAAGACACAGACAGTGGAAATGATTCATGAGCTCACTATTGGCCGGATCGCTGTTAGATTTTATTGGGAGAGCAGCAAAACGAAGGCCGTTCCCTCGCTTCCTGCATGGTGTCGTACAGTGCGTTTTGCAAATCCTTATCCTTAAAGTCTGCAAAATGTGTGTCTTTCCACTTCCATTTGGCCTCGGGTATAGGATATATAGGGTGTTGTCACCATGGTAACCGCAGAGAGCCATGGACGTGACCGACCCGAAAACACACCAGATGATCGCTGTTACAGCTTAACCTATATTAACCAGGAATGTGCTGCGCTGGCTGGTTTATAGTTGACCTGGTTATTCTGTGACTGTTCTGTTGATTTACTGCATGTTGTAAAGAATAAAAAAAAAAAAAGAAAGCACCTGTGATGTGCAGGAACGGGAGGGTTTGCACGGCTGCAGGGACGAGAGAGGAGCTCATCTCCATCTCAACTTGCTGTCTTGAATATTTGGAGTTCACCTGCTCGTACGCAAGACAAAGACACGTCTCCGCTCCCAGTGTGCACACACAAACACACACACACACACTTTAAAACACACAGTACACACACCCCAACACTCTTTTGTTCTCTGACTCTCGCCCATCTCTCCTCCTCCTCCTCCTCCTCCTCCTCCCAGCTCTCTATTTATATCGGCGTCTTCCTCGCTCCGAGTGCCGTCTTGACGCTGAGCACAGGCTGTGCTGGAGTTGTTGCACGTTGTCGACAAATGTGAATCTCACTTTCTTCCCTGTCTCTCTGCTCCCTCCCTCTCCCTCCACCTCCCCCCCCCCTCCAGTGACCTCGGTGTGTTTCGATGACGACGTGTGCGGCGGCGGCAGCATCATGTCGGAGGAAGACTCGGAGACTCGCTCCACCTGCAGCCTGGGCTCGTCCCCCAGCAGCCCGCAGGACCTCCTGACCGCCTGCCACTTTGCCAGCTCCTCCCCGTCCTCCTCCTCCTCCTCCTCTTCCTCCTCCTCTTCCTCACCGTCACCTACCCCCTCCTCGTCCTCCTCCTCCTCCTCCCCGGCTCCTTCGTCGAGGCCCTGCAGTCTGGATCTCCCCAGCACGGTGTCGCTGTCCGACTTCGGCCTCATCTCGCCGGTGCTCGGCCCTCGCAGTGAGTGCAGCGGGGCGTCGTCGCCTGACTGCGACCTGGAGAGAGGTGGGTGCTGGGAAAACTCCTGTGTGTTTAAAGGCAGAATGAGCAGGATTTGACGTCATGGTTTGTAAGCACCACAGTCAGAGTTGGACCCAAGGAAACAAGTTTTCGTTTCATAGGAATGGCGATGGCACGAACGCCGTCGCCATCCTACGAGGAAAAATTTGGCCCGCTGGCATCTACCTGCTCAACAGGGTGAAAGCCAGTTCAGGAGTGCATCCTCGGTGCATTTTCACCTGGATTAGATGCATAATGTCTTTCCATCCAGCATAAATACATACACACACATACTTCAGCAGATAAATAGCTAAATAATGTATGTAGAAATTACAGCGCTGTGTGCAGCTTCGTCAAACGGGTGTAAAAGTTTTGGGAGATGGATGGTATGTCAGTCTATTTCCTGTTTTAGATTTGTGCATAATTCGTGTGGACACTGAAACATGACATGGGAAAGCTGAGGGTGATTGTGTGCAGATGAGAGCTGTGCACCATCAGCCGTAACTGAGTGCACATGCTGTTGCACAGGAAAAAAAAAAAATGTGGAAGTGAGATGGATGGTGCCTGAGAATCTATTCTGGGTAAGACATATGATCTCCCGTTACCTGCCCAAGTCGCACCTGCACCACAGGAGAGAACTATTAGTCACGATGACAGCCGACTGCGAGCACATGCCAGCTTTGCATCTGGAGCTGCAAAACAGGCTCTACGCAGTCTGCAAGTTCCTCTCCTGTAGATGGAGGAAAATTCTGGAAATGGGTCACGATACTTCAGTCGCTCTTGATGAGTAACTTTCTACTTTGGTTCAACGGAAAAAAGTCACTTCACGTTTTCTATGTCAGTCAAAATGATCTTTCTCTGTGGTTTGCTGGTTTTCTTTGCATTTGGATTTTCACAACGGGGAATTTCCTGCAACACTTACCATGATATTTACTACATCTACTTACATACGGTGATTACCAACACATGTTCTGCGTGAGAAAAAGGGTTAAATCAAGAGAAAAGGAGAATGACCTCAAAGTGGCCAGAATTAAGAACAGGAACCGCTCAGAGCTGTTTCTATTTTGTGACTTGACATCCTAGTGCCATGTTAATTTACAGTAAATTTAAATATCTTGGCTAATCAGAGCTGAGGAATGATCTTTCTGTTTTACTTCTTTATGGTTCTGCTTGCTGAAAAATAACCTTTCCTTCTTTCTTTCCTGTGGCTCAGGAGATCGGGCAGAAGGTGCTGAGGGGGATTTGGATAACGCACCCAACAACAACAACAACAGTTTGGCCTCCAACACCAAGAAGACCCTGGGCCTGGAGGGACGCTTCAGCTTCCTGAACCTGCGTCGCCCGCGGCCCGACAACATCAAAACCACAGACAGTTGCTCCCAGAAGGCCAACCCCAGCCAAACCGTGGTCCTGGTTAAAGGAGTCTGAGAAACAATGAGGTCTTCATGGAGGAAGGTTTTTTTTCCTGCCCTGCCCCAAACTGTCTGATAGAGAAAACAGTGAACTATTATCAGGGGCTGCCACGCTAGCTCCCGCCACCGCACTCCATTTGCAAAGTCCATGGACAAAAGGTGACTGTGAATGTTAAGGTTGGTGTATGAATACAGTTCCTGTGGATCACGGCTAAGATACAACTAAGGACCCTCTTCGTTTGAGGACTGGCAGTGTTGTTCTACTCCACTTCCTGTATGAAGGACCTTTCACATTGCACAAACAACGTTCTGTTGGACACATGTTGGTGAAGGGTTTTGGAGGGGAAGTTGCTCATGTTTTTTTTTTTTTTTTCTTTTCACATTTCCAGTGGCAAACTGCACTAAAAGTGAAAAAGCTTGTCGCAGCAGCAAAAGTACACTACTAGCTTTCATACCTTTGACTTAAAGTCATTCTTAAAATTTATTTTGAAATAAAATAATCGGGATCATAACCTTCAATCAAAATGGAGAAGTTAATACTTTCGAATGCCACTCAGCATGCTCTGAACCATGCATAAGCAATGTTTTAAGTGTTATTTTTAAATAATTTAAGTCATAGATGTTAATGAATAACCGTGCCATGGTCCATTTTGATCTAAACCATCTGTTCTACACTCCTACACCAGATCTGTAAATATGTTCTTGTACTTTTTGAAGATATGTATGTGACATTATGTATGTATGGACCTGTCCTGCCTCAGTTTCCGTTGAGGATATTTAATTGACCACCAACATTTCCATGATGAGCCCAGGCATGGATCCAAAACTAGATCAAGCTGCACAGATATGGGACGAATTGGACTGCAAACTGGATATCTTTAGGAGAGCGAGTTCTCACGGTGGACCACCATGGATTTGAGTTATCCCTCCTTGCCCTAATTTGTCTTTTATCCGTTCTGCTTTCATGTGGCATCAGAAAAACGAGCATTATGAGACAGCATGCACACCGTCTTGTTATCCCTCTCCTCTGTGTGGTGTCCCCCAAGGCTCTATACTGGTGTCCCTAACTTTCCCCATAGCCCCTTCCTCCTGAGGACTGTCCTACTGAAAGACAAAGCAATACAAAGACAGAAATTGTACACCGTATCCTCTGATGGACATATGTAAATAGGGAATTTACGGAATGAGACATTAACAGTAAAACAACGGAAAACATTTTAACCGCAGGGCTCCGAGCGCAGAGGGTAAAGCGGCTCGATGAAACTGATGGATTGTGTCGGTGGACTGTGTTCACGGGTGAGGTAATTTATGTAAGCTAACAGAACGGTTGCTGAGTTGTTGAGACATCCTCTGCCACAGTGTTTGGTCAAGCTATTTGTTATATAGATACATGTCAAGCCAAATGTATCGTACTGGTGTGTAAGATGTTTATGAGGCTGGCACAGTACTGTTCAAAGGTATACGTTGACATTTCAAAGTTCATCCTGTTTTCCTCAGATATTGTCATATTGCAAGAAAAAGAAGTATTTACATTTGGTGTTTATTGCTCTGCTGGGTAGCATACATCATTAAAACTAATCGTGACTACTAACTAGAAGGTAACAAATAAGCAATTTCAGCGAGGAATTTGAACTAACTGTTCGCAATTGCGGAGCCACAGGCAGAATTTATTTTTATTTTTTTTTCCTGCAATGTGAGCAGTGCTTGGCGGGGATAAAAAGGCAGGCTAAGATTTAAAAAAAAGTCAGCGTGTACCTTTTTCAGGGTTCCTGTTGTCTCAGCTGCTTTTGTAGTATCCTTAAAGAGCATGTTTGGAAACGAGGGTGTTAGGAAAGTATTGGTGTGCAGCCTTTTGCTTTGTGTGATCTCTCTTCTGTCTGTGTATTACAGTACGTACGTGTGTGGCCAAAGCGTAACGTTATCTGTTTGTGTATGTGTTTCTGTGTCACTTTTTAATGTGGAATTAAGGATTTACCCAGGACCAGTCCTCTCTCATGAGTCTTTGTTCGCAGTGGGTCGTGTTACGGTAGTCCTCTCCATCCTCTCTCCACAGCTCATGTGCCTGTTTTTCAGATAACAGCAAAATAAAACCGGCGTTCACTTCACTTGTCGTCTTGCTTTTCTTTAAGCTCATTAGTTTCATGGTCTCCAGAAACCAATGACATGATTTGCCGGTTTTTGAATGTTGTGAAGGTTAGAGTACTTCAGTCTAAGTAGAGGGCAACACGCTCAATCCATTAAAAACAAAAATCAACTGTGACATTTGGCTCAGTGATGCAGATTGAGGAGGCATTAAGTGGCATCAAGCATACTTCAAAATTCACCTCTCTATTTAAAATTAGAGAAGTTCTGTGTACTTGAAGCTTGAGTTTCACTCTCTCTTATGACCTCTGTCACATGTCACTTCCTGTCACACATCACCGCTGCGCTGTTTACTGAAGCCGAAACGCCGTCACACTGCACTTAAATGTTGTTTTGGAGACAGGAGAACATGCCCAGCTGAGGCAATAAAGATTAGTGGTTTTGAAAGACTACCAGTCAGTGACAGAGTGACTTGTCTCTCTCTCTGAGTCCTTGACCCATTTGAATCTGCACACAATGTGATGTAATTGACCACCGAGCTGTTAATCTAGACTGAATGCACACCTCAACACCTGAGGCCTGCTTTAAAGGTTCTGTGATCCCCTTTGATGGTGCTTGTTGGTGTACACATAATCATGACAAAGTGATTGTATGATTTGTAAAACTTCAAACAGACGTCTGGTTGACAAGGTTCAAATGCTCAGGCAGGTTTATATTTTACGTCCGCACATTACTTGCAGGTACTTGAGGTATTGCAGCCTTGGGAACCATAACAGCAGGCTTTAATTTTTTAAGATACATATCTTAAAAAAATGAATTTAATCTTTAACAGCTGATAAAATTATGAATTTTACGGATTAAGGGTATTGTTGGTGTGCAGGAACTTGTAACTTTGAGGCACCAAGAATGTGAGATTCACTGCCAACACCAAAGTGTTATAGATTAAAAACAGGAAACAATATTCTGTGACTAGCTTGCTGCAAGAAGCAAACGGTCATTAAACCACGGATGCACCGGCATTTATTTATAGGACGGCAGCTGAAGTGCATTCATGAGGCAAAGTAATTGCAAAAGCACGCTCACGAGCCATGTGCACAATACCGTACCAATACTGTATGAGCCGTTAATCAAGCATAAACAGCTTTATTTAGCCTAATATTTTGATAAATCAGGCGTTAAGCACGACTTTTAAACAAATCACTTGAAGATCACGGTATTGCATTTTTCCAGGATGTTAGAGGAAGTTTGCAGGGGTGCATGAGGGTTAGGGGCTCAGTACCTGCTGGTGTCGCTGAGGTTACATTTTTTGACCTCTTAGTGGAGTAAATCTGGATAAAGGCCATCTGTTTAGCTGTGGCTGACACTTCTCTAGTTGGTTAAGAGCAAAAGAGAGCCATATCTTTAGCCCCACATGATGTTTGTTTACTACAGCCCAGCTCCTGATACGCTTTTAGCTCATTTGTCATGGTTGTGTTATTTTTATATGAATTCTCCCCTTTGACTGCAGTCATGGGCTGACCATTAGTTACGAAGGGTATTTACTTGATGCCATGTGAGAACAAGAGGACAACAGTTTTCAATAAATAACCAATTTGATCTTAAGATCTTGAGGTTTTGCACCAACACTAACAGCTGAGAAAGCCGAGAAAATTGGAAATTACAAAAATGGCCAAATTTAAACCAGCTTGGTCAAGCTAATGGTTTTCTGATCATATTTTTTGTGTTTGTGTTAGGGCCGATCACTCTTGTAAGAGCCGAGGGAGTTTGTGCTTTAGTTTAGTCGTGTGTGATACTTTTCAAGGTTACAGTAAGAAAGCAGCCCTAAAGGGACGGGTCATGCTGAGTCATACTCAAATGCCTCTCAAGGATTTTGGTCATACCGGCCTAAAAACTGATACACAACTTCAAATTTGGTCGTCCATGCCACTGAAAGCAAGTCATTAACATTCCTAATTCATGAAAGTGCATGTCCGTTTCAGAGGCGGTGCTGAGCTGAGTCAGGCCAAATATTAATTTTCATGCCGTCAGCATAGAGAAGTCTGCCTAGCGACAGAGGCCGAGCAAACCGCCTGGTCAGCTCTCACAACTCTGCCCTTGTGTTTTCCTCATGACGCGTCCTTCGCCTTCACACACTTAAACCTACTCCTCCCTCCTCTTTTGCTCCTGAGTGTCGCTGACAGGATGGGGCATGGGCACTAAATGAGGTGGGACGCTGAAAACCAAAGACGGCAAATTAATTACACAGCAGTTTCAGTGCCCTTTTCAAGACGATGAGTTCAGAAACAAGAGGCAACAGACAACTGATGGATGTTATGAGCTCTATCCAAATGAAAAATCAAAACAGACTCAAGTACAGATGTTGACATCAGGTTTTCTGTATTCCTTCCATTCAAAGTTTGAACAGATTACCCTACCAAACATTTAGTGCAAGTTCTGCCAATATTACACCAGGATGCTGCAAGATTGTCTTCCTGCGTGTTTACGTGTCGGCTGGCTGCCCGTTGAGAGGGGCTACTGAGAATAGTAACCGAAACATGATGATTTATCACCAAGCAACAATAAACATTTGACAAATGCGTCTGGAAATGGATATTTAAAGCTAAATTTCATTCTGATGTAAGATTTTAGCGGACACATCTTAGTATTACTTCATCACAGTCAACCACCAGCCACCACTGGCACTGAAGCTTTATTATCATTATTATCATTATTATTATTATTATTTTAAAACAATGCTAATCTCTTATTGGAAATTGTAATTATAGCTTCAGAAACTAATACAATTACTATGAAGTGATCCACATTTATCCATAAATTAATGTAGTGTCTCCAATGTGCCACATTTTACTGAACAATACTAAAATACAGACTTCCTCACCTGGTCTGATAAGTAAGTTTAATGTTTTTTTTTTTTTCCTGTGGTTTTAATGATATATGTTGTTTATCACAGATTTTGAAAATGAAAGGAAATGAATGGATATGGAGGGCAGCCTGGGCTTGTGGTTAACATGATGAATGACATATAAAGGAGGGTGAAACTGTGTGAGCGAGCGGTTAATTCTCGAGTTTACAGTGAGTGTGGTTTACACACAATGACTTGGTTTGTGTGGCTTGCAGCCTTAATTAATACGACCCTGTGTAGTCCGCTGTGTGCAGGCGTCAGATTCACTTCACTGTGTTCAGACTGCTGGCAGCCTCAACCAGCTACCAGCCTGTTGTCATCATATTTGAGCTCTTGAGCACACGATGTGGCAGCCATATTGGATATCGGATGAGTCAGTTCTTGGGTAACAATAGCTTCAGTGACAAAATACATCGCAATATCTTTTCTTTGACACTACACAAAATGAGAAACGGTATAAAAGTGCATAATATGAACCAAGAAGTGAACAGAAGGTGTGAACTTGGCAATACATTTTTCTTCCATGAACAGGTCAACAACACGCATTTAGACTGACATGCACGCACACACGCACACACACACACACACACACACACACACACACAGATTGTGTCATACCTGTCTAAAGCAGTTCTGAGTGCCGCGGAGCCACCTGTCAGAGAAAGGCGGGCTGATATTTGTCAAGCAGCCGTCAGTCCACAGACAAAATAAAGAGACATCATTCATTTGCTGCCACACTGGATTCCCTGCGGTGTCGCACGCTACACTGCTCCTGAGAAAATAAAATAACCCTTCATGGTCAAGGGGGGGGGGAACAAACTCTCCTGTCCACCGGCCACAGCAGCTGACAGACTCCAAAATCCACCTTAAACTTTCACTTTCTAACTATATTTATTCAACTGGCTGAACCAGAGCCAGACCATTTAACAGCTACTGAAGTGAATGACAAGAAGACACTACACAGCTCCAGCTCTGCAGCAAATAATACTTTGAATAAATGTACTGGATAAAATAACAGGGCGTGTGACAGCAGACTGTGAAGGAGACATTCTTCTGCTGGAATATCTTCCATTCCATGTAGTATAGTTTTTTGGGGTTTTTTTGCATTGTGGTTGCCAGCGTGCAGCCGCTTCGTGTCATTCAACTTCTTTTCTTTATGCTAATGAGCACCTCAACAATTAAATAAGTGTTCTCTTTAACACCCCAGTAGATAAAATTAACCAGCTGTGATTTCGCAGCATGTCTCTGCGGTTCAGGCACGAGTCTAATCCAGCATGTGGTCAAGCGATGCAAAATTTTGTTGGGACAGTTTCCCAGAATGTCCTGATGTAAAACACCTGAATTTTTCTGTAGTATTTTTATTTAACCCTCCTGTTATGTTCAAATTTACAAACATCTTTTATGTTTGGGGTCAATTTGACCCCAGCAGTTTAAACCTCCACAAAATTATTATAACTAAAATTGTTACCAAAGTTTATGTGTCAGGTACTTCATGTTTCTTCGTTGACGACCTAAATATCCCTTTAAATAAAACATAACTAAGTATTCCTATTACGCCACTATGGAAAAATATGCAAACCGCCATAAAATCTCACTGATTGACCTAAAAGAAATATAAATTTTTGGTGTTTTAATGGCTTTATATTATTTCTAAGTACAGATTTTTGTTATTTATAACCGCTGCGTTACAAAGTAACATATCATCATGTGAATTTCATGTTTACCCGGTAGTACCCATTACATTAGGAAGCAAAAAAAATGATGTTAATCATTTATTTAGAGACGTTGGACCCCAAACATAATAGGAGGGTTAAAAAAAAAAGTTGGAGACAGCTTTGGAGAGCTTTCATGGCTCAGAAATCTGACTCCTTCCTGATTTGTTAATCAAAAAGATATTATGTGCACTTGCTCCTTGTGTAATATATCCATCCAGGTAGTTTCTGTGCGATTTTGGCAAGGTTTCCATTGTCTCTTCCAGCCTCACTGTACTGGGGTGAAGGGAGACAGACTGGAAACTTCACCAAATCAAACAGAAACCATCTGAATGGATAGACTGCCCTATATTTTCATTGGACTGTTCCTTTAAAGTTATAATGAGATAAGCAGTCCGGTTTTCACTACAGCTGAGCTTGCTGTTGAGCAAATTCATAAAAGCAGCCGAAAACCACCCAAAATCCCTTCACTACCTTAAAGGAGCAAACAGTAATATGGACTCTTCAGTGACATCTAGTGGCAGCCGACAAAACTACAACATCAGGCAAACCGTATCTCTTCCTGCACAAGCCTCAGCCTCAGCGTCCAGATCAGAGAATAAACCAAACCTGTAGAAAACCTGTAGAGAGAAATATTGGATATGCAATCTTGTATTGTTGAGATGCTCATCGTGAGGATTTTTTTTTTTTTTTTGGGGGTGAATTTAGCTGCGTTTGGCCAGTGGCAGGGGGTTCGTTTCTCAGCCTGTTACTCGTCCACATTCAGTCAGTCCAGAATATAAAGATAAATCTGTTATTACTGCTGCTGCTCGACGCCTACAGATCAGAACAACGATGCCGATGCTTATTACTGCATCTGGTTGTCATGAGCTCAGTTCTATATGGGTAATTACTGTGTTATTATTATGGCAAAGGAGGTAAAGCAGCCCTCCGAAAGGTAGTTTGTCCTTTGGCAGTTTTTTCTTTTTTTTTGGTGAAGTTTTGGTGGATTTGTTGCACTCCAAACATTCGTCCGCTCCAATTGCTCTGGAAAATCTTGCGTGATCGCTCTACCAGTAGTATCACGTACCAATGATTCAGCATCATACATCAGCCTCAGAAAGTTTTATAGATCAGTCCGGTTCACACAAACTCCTGAAAACAGATTTGGCGAGAGGGGATGGCGGGGAGAGGCTGTTTGTAGCGCTGAACAGCCAGAGCTCCCGGTCACATCCCAAACTGTCAGTCCAGCCCAAGTCCAGCTTTACGGGGATCCCACGATGACCCTGCGTGCCTCTCCCTCTCTCCCAATCCCTGGGCTCCTCATTGGAGCTGGGAGACCTTGAGGGGCGAGGAGCTGGAGAAGTCCAGGAAGAAGGGACCTTCCTGTTTGGGCAGGAAGGTGGTAGGGGTGATGTTGTAGATGCCTGCTGGGACGTGGTCCACTTCCAGGTAGCAGAAACCACACCTGAGGACGAGGGAGAGGAAAAGTTTTGGACTCTGGATGTCTTTAATGTTGTCTGTCTTTCATGAAACATCTCGCAACAAAACACAGGCTTCAATCTATAGAAGTTACCGGGTATGAGCGGGAAGCAACCCAGTCCTGCACATCTTACCTCAGTTTGCATGGAGCCAAAACACACTAATCTAATCTACAGTAAGAAAGGGCAAAAACCTTGAAGCACGCAAGATACACAACCTAATTATGTGACATCCTTGTTCTGCTTATTAGAGTTGTCTTTCTCAGTGAAATGGACACAGCAGTCCAGTCTTTCTGGACTGGCTTGTCAACTTCCTACAAACAATTCCCATTTTAACTATTGCATTTTTTCCTGGTTAACAAAGGTGTCCATCTACTACTGAGCCTTATAAAATAATCATACTTTTCCTTGATTTGTCTTTGTAAAAAACTGCCCATGATGAGGTGAGTAGATTTCAAATGAAATCTAAAATCTGCATGAAAATCAGCAGGTTTCAAACAAAGATCAGCCTATTTCCAACAGTCATTTCATCGACTTGAGAGTTTTAAAATGGCCTTTATTTGCTTTTTTGTTTTTGTTGAACTGTGACAAATTCTTACTAGGAAGAAAAGAGATTTCAGCTCAGATTCCTGAATTACTTAACCTATTTCAACCTTTTTCTTTCATCAGATGGCAAGGCGGGTGTTGTACTGAAAGACATTTATTGTCTCTTGTCTGCAGAAAATTCTGCAAAAGTCCAAGGAGTTCAGAGAATTTACCCTTTAGCTGCGACAGAATTCCCCTTTTAAATTAGATGCATTCAGTTCAATGACCCATGAAAAGAACAGACAAAAAAAAAAAAAAAAAAAACTACAGTCAATAGGTTTGTTCACCCCTCATCAATCTCTCAGCTTCAACAAGCTTATTCAATTAACTTGGGAAGTGCAGAGTTTGACATCTCAGGCTCATTTGATTTGCCCTTTGACCTTTTCGACAGGATGTTCAAACAGAGCAGACACTGTGGCTCTTCATTTCATTACAGAGAAACATGCGCCTCTAATATACAACGCTAAGAAAAGTCCTCCCCTGGCCTACTGCCCTCACCGCATGTCTCTGTGTTCTTTTTCTACAAAATTATGTTTGTCATGTTGCCGCTTTCTAGGACAGATCACTCTAGAAAAACAGTTTCAAAAGCCAATGGTACCCAAAGTTTAATTGATTTTATTTTTACATGATTAGTATTAGTCATGGAACATTACTACAGTGCTAAAAAGCTAATGGTGAATTTGCCAGGAGATCAAAAACCCAAAGAGTTTAGAATGAAAGACCTCCCCTGCTTAAATTAAGAATTAAATAGGAAATATTAAGTGCTAAGCTGAATGAAGCTAACTTTGCACCTGATCTTTGAACTTGTGGGAAAGTGCGAAGCAGAAGCAAGCTGAGACTCATTTAACAAAAATAATTTGTTCAACTGAGCAGGTTTTCTACAGAGCCTCTAAAGGGACATGAGGGAGGCAAAAAATAGATGTTGGAGAAAAATACATGTCAGGAAAAAATAGAGGAACTTCTTGCAATCTCAGACAAAGCTTTTACAGTCTCCTGAGACGCTTTTGGGTCAGGTGGCCAAGTTTTGAAATACTTCGCTGTTTCATGTCCGTGATTTGCTAAATTACGTTACAGCCAGCCGGCATCACGGCTGTTTCAGGGTTATAATACACGACTGTCGACGACGTCTGACGATCAAAATGATGCCAGAAAAACAGAAAAATGTGTGGCCCTACGGCGTCCTGTCCAAAATGGAAATGGAAACTGTGTGACTGATACAGGAAATAAAAATATTACGGGTGAAAAGTTTTGCTGGCTGTAAAATAGGGGATGAAAATGGATGGAGAGAGACTGCAAGAACAGGTGAGGAAATATCCTCAGGTGTGTGACTCATCATGCAGGGACTTCAAAGACACGACGAAAGAAAATAGAAGAAAGACGAAGCAATCGACTCCTGAGATGAAATTGCAGCAGCAGGTTTTCTTTCTCCTCCACCGTAACAACAGTTTTAAAACGGACCGGCTGGTAACCATGGAGACGACAGCCGTCCTCCGGTACAGCTGTGTTTCTGTGTTTCCTGTGTCGGGGCGGTGTGTGTCGTACCTGTAGTCTCCGCTGCTCTTCTTCTGGAAACCCGCTGGTCCCGGGTCTCCTGTCGTCGATACCGTCACCAGCTCAAAGCCCACGCTGTACTGCCTACACACACACACACACACACACACACACACATACACACACACACAGAAAACCACATGGGAAGTGGGATTTACTAATCATTACTAATCATGACATCATCATTACTAATTACTAATCAATCATCACTAATCAAAAAAAACAACAACAAATAACTTCCACATGGACTAATTATGCCCACGCTGTAGTCACGCTTTTCATTTCAATGTGATTTTACAGATCTGCTTTTTTTTTTTTTTTTTTTTAACTGCCAGCTGTATGCCCAAACTTGTCTTGATGACGTCTCGACTTATTTATATCTGTGTCTTCATTTATTCTTCTCACTTTCAACGTGCATCTCTTTACTTTGCTGTGCGTGCACCATCGCTGAAGTTGAAGCATGTAACAGCAATGACGACAAAATCGGATTATCTTGTGCATCCAGATCTGGCGTGATCACAGAGAGAAGTCACTGTAGGAGCCTTTTATTATGTGCCTGTTTTTTTTTTTTTTTTTTTTTTTAATTATTAATATTATTTTAGGTTATCACACTTTCCTCCATGGCATTACATAACACATGAAGAGTGAGATGGTCAGAGCGACAAAGCAGCAAGAAAACACAGCAACATGACAAACCGAGTCACAGAACGAAACAGGAGAACAGAGTTTCAACTGAGCAGATTTTTTTTTTTGGAAACCCTAAAATCCTTCTATCACCTGACAGCTTCATCACGTATATTTTTACTCTTTGTTTGTGCTTTCCGTGTGGCGTAAATGCGATTTCAGTTAAACAAATTTTCCCTAACACGACCGCAGGGCGAGAAAAGGAACATGACCAACTTCTTCGCGAATAAGCTCTTTGATCATATCAGCATTGTGCAAAGAGACGACTGGTGTTTATTTTCATGGATTGAACCTAAGACCTTTAAGACAAAAAAAAAAAAAGACAAAGATTCAGTGTTGCCTTTTCTTCTTGTCGGGGTGGAAAAGCCTCTGAAACCGAATTTAGACCATCACCGGACACGAAAACTGAAACACAGGATGATAAAAGTATTTCAGTGTCTGACCCACAGGATCCCTTCACTGAGGGAAAATAAATACACATTATTTACAAAAACATTTTAAAAAAATAGCATATTCATTATTTTGATGTTCTTCTTCAGCGGCGACATTGAAATTATTTTCCATCTGTGTGTCCAGCATGTGTTCAGTTTTACTACAGTGTAGGCCGAGGCTTTGGCACATGGTTTGATAAATTTGCTATTAAAGTCGTTCACACACCCTTGGCTTCCTCACTGTTGGTTTGTGATGTAAGAAATTAAAGTTTATCCTGCAGCTGCACTCATTTGTAAGAAACCGTTGATAAGACTGACGGGGAAACAATGAGGGGAAGAGAACAACATGAGGGAGAACAGAGAGTCTGTCAAATCACCGGCGAGCCGGAGGGAGGAACCGAACAGACACTGCAGTGACTGAGTCATGCTGCCTGCCCCTGTGTGTGTGTGTGTGTGTGTGTGTGTGTGTGCCAGAGAGAGGGAGGGAGAGAGAAGAGGCCTTATCATTATGGCTGCTAATGACACAGCGTGGGCCGGCTCAGGTCAGTGAGTCATCCCATCAGCGAGTCTTTTAATTAGCCGGCCGGATCAATTAAACCCGAGTGGAATGAGAAGAGAAGCAGCGCCACCGCTCTTCTGTTTGAATCGGCTTTTTAACGCGACTGCACAAGCACAGTAAGAGCTGGAAGTGCAACGGCTGTCAAAATAAAGTGATTATAAGTTGATGTAAGGTTTTGAAAGCCAAAAAGAATATTTTTGTAGTGAAGCTGCCTTTATCTGATATTGCGCCGATACTCTGTGCACAGACTTTTGATCACTTTCAGGACAAAAAAAAAGGTTAAAAAAAATTCAGTGTCAGTTCTGCTAGAATCTTTTTCTTGGCAGGGAAAAGCCTCTCAAAGCATTTCGATCCACCTAGCCGTGGAGTAGGATTTTTTTTTTCTTTTTCGATAGCCCATGAACGCCTCATTCCTCTCCAGTATATATAACAGAATGTGTGTCTCTGCCAGAAAATAGTCCCTCAGGAAAAGATTGAATTAAATTTAGCCAGAGTCAGCAGGAGCAGCAGAGAATTTTAGGGCTTGTTTATCAGCATAATATTAAAATTAATGGGGAAGAAAAATAAAATGCAATGCAGTCAAAACACTGACAGCTGTAAGTCTGAGTGAGACAGACTGCCACCCCCCGGAGCGAGTTGTGTTAAATCTCACCTTCGCCTCCTTCACGTGTCAGCTGTCTACAACATCGACCGGCTGATACCTGATTTTCATTCAAAGATCAATATCTTAGCAAACCCCAGCTGTGATGTTGTGTCTGCCGCCGTGTCGGACCGACCTTGAGCCTCGCAGCTCGACGAGCAGCGGTCCCGGCCGCTCCACGCTGAACTGGTAGATGGGGTTGTGTTTGTACGAGTCCTTGTAGTTCCCACAACCCCCGGCGCTCGGCCCCTTCCACTGGCCGTTGATCTGCGGACGGAAAGAGAGAGAGAGTCACGGTTTCCAGATCGCCCGCAAAAGCAGCACAATGCAGAAAGGTACCTGTTTTTCTATGGCACCGAAGATACCAGGTGTATTTATCTAGATTTAGTATTTATCTAGATTTAGTATTTATCTAAATTTTGTATTTATTTAGATTTAGTATTTATCTAGATTTTGTATTTATTTAGATTTAGTATTTATCTAGATTTAGTATTTATTTAGATTTAGTATTTATTTAGATTTAGCATTTATTTAGATTTAGTATTTATCTAGATTTAGTATTTATCTAGATTTTGTATTTATCTAGATTTAGTATTTATCTAAATTTTGTATTTATTTAGATTTAGTATTTATCTAGATTTTGTATTTATTTAGATTTAGTATTTATCTAGATTTAGTATTTATCTAGATTTAGTATTTATTTAGATTTAGTATTTATTTAGATTTAGCATTTATTTAGATTTAGTATTTATCTAGATTTAGTATTTATCTAGATTTAGTATTTATCTAGATTTAGTATTTATTTAGATTTATTATATATCTAGATTTAGCATTTATCTAGATTTAGTATTTATCTAGATTTTGTATTTATCTAGATTTAGTATTTATCTAGATTTTGTATTTATCTAGATTTAGTATTTATCTAGATTTAGTATTTATTTAGATTTATTATATATCTAGATTTAGTATTTATTTAGATTTATTATATATCTAGATTTAGTATTTATTTAGATTTATTATATATCTAGATTTAGTATTTATTTAGATTTAGTATTTATTTAGATTTAGCATTTATTTAGATTTAGTATTTATCTAGATTTAGTATTTATCTAGATTTAGTATTTATTTAGATAAGTATTTATCTAGATTTAGTATTTATCTAGATTTTGTATTTACTTAGATTTAGCCTTCAGACGGCCATAATATATCCTTCCTGAACTGACAGGGGCAGTATACAATTTCAGTGAATTTGAGTGAGTTCACAGCCAGAGTCGTGTCTGGAAGGGTTTTTCACTCAGGGAATGATAATAAATTTGCTAAACAAAATATGCAGACGGTGCCGTCAAAGGTTGCAATTAAATAGTTGTTTCTATTTCTAATTATGTATAGGCTGAGCTCATGATGCTGAACGTTTTGGTGTGTGGTGTGTGGTGTGTGTGTGTGTGTGTGTGTGTGTGTGTGTGTGTGTGTGTTTGGTCTGGTAGTTGGTGAATAATAAGTTTAGGGTTCGACCAGGCGAGGCGGCCCGCCGGGATCAGCTCTCAGCCCGACTCAGTGGGGGGGGCATAAGCTTAAATGATTTTGGGGTGTGTGTGTGTGTGTGTGTGTGTGTGTGTGTGTGTGTGTGTGTGTCTGAGTGAGTGAGTGAGTGAGTGAGTGAGAGAAAGAGAGAGAGAGAGAGAGACAGAGAGAGAGAGAGAGAGAGAAAGACTTCAATCAATATTAGGTCAATATCAGTGGGGGACGTACCCTTTTGGTGTGAGTGAAGGGCGTCGGGATCTTGGAGAAAGTGAACTTGCATCCCGAGTACACCTGCAGAAAAAACAAAACAAAACAAAACAAAAAAAAACTTGACTCTGGACCATCTGTCATGAGGACGAGACAATACAGAACAAAATATATCTGACAACATAATATAAATCTGACAACAACTACGACGGGGCAGAAAAAAGACAAGTGATATTTCACCAGCTCTCCAACAAACTATATTATTTTCCACTTTGTAATGATGACATTTTTAAATTGTTCACCTTCCACCGAGCCGCTGCCACTCAAAAACAAATATATTTCTGCAGACAGACTTTCATCTATTGTTTTCTATTTCTTTATAGTCAATTTCCACATTTTTCTCAGTAGATATTTTCCCCCCTTTCTTTTCAAGGGGTTTGTAGGTATGTCAACATGTTTTATTATTGTCTTTCTGCCTTTACAGTCATTTTGTTTTTTTCCCCTGCGTATCATTTTCTGTCTTGTTTTGTTTGTTTTATTTGCAACTTTTTTTTTTTTTTTTTTTACTTCTTTTTGCTGTTTGTTACTGTCTGAAGCACTTTGGCCAACTGCTGGTTGGTTTTAAATAAAGTGACTTAACTATTAAACTGCACTGTGGTTGTATCACACTGTTTAACCCCACATCAGACACAGAATCATATTGTGAGATAGAACTATCAATAAACCCCTAATCCATCATTTCTAACACCCAAATTCAAATCAATTACCATTTGTCCCGTGAATAAGATTTCTAAAGCTTTGTGAGATTTGTGACCAAGCAATTGTCAAGTCACTAATATTGATATATTCCGGTCATTTTGTGCTGTGGTGCCGTAAAATCTCACGGATCGCCCCTTTAGGTGAGTGACTGCTCTTTAAAAGGCACATTTGTTTGTTTTAGTTTCGGGCTAACAGCCATTTCACAAGTCTCCTCTCAGCGCGACGCGTCTCCAAATGGTGGAGCTCTCACTTCGGAGCGAAGCTGCTCATTTATTCATCAACACTCACACATGAAATATAGATGTTAGATATCTGGGGTGGAAAAATATCAGGGAGAGAAAATGATGTTTCCTGCTTCTGGCTTTGATCTGCGGTGGGAGCTCTTTGATGAACTCCAAGAGTCACGTCGCTTATTTTCAGGATTACTCTCAAAGAGAAACGCTGATCCGTGCTGAGAGATCACTTTCACTGTCAGCTTGGCCGACGGGGAACTCGCAGGGGATCTGGCAGCCGTGTTGCTGTTATGTACGCACACACACACACACACACACACACACTCTCACACACACAGACATCAGGGTGCATGCTGTTTTGGCAGCGAGAGGAGGAGTCCAAGAGGAGTGCATGAAACATAAATAAGTAAAAAAAGATGTATGTATTTGGGTCCCATGAGTGTATGTGCATTCATGGGGCGAACGCACACACACACATACACACACATATACACACACACACATAAACACAAGAACACACAAAGTCCCACTGCTCCCAAAACTGGTTTCCCAAAGCTCTACGTTTTGGATGAAAGTGAGAGGTGAATTTCAGATTATAGGGGAGTGGAGGAGAGAAAGGAGGACAGGAAAACAGGAGAGAGAAGAGCTAAAGAACAGGAGGAGAGGAAAAAATAAAAAGACAAGAGGAGGGAGAAGAAACAAGACAAGAGGGAGAGGAGAAAGAAGAGCAGAGGAGGGAGAGCTAATATTAATCCGTGTAAAAGAAAGAGAGCTGGTCGATCCAGTTTGAACTTCCCGGAGACTGTACGTCTGGTTTCTTATTTTATTTTTTTTATTCCGTCTGGACACTTTAGACACTTTACAAGTTCGCCTACGTCAGCGTCGTTTCAAACGCAGGTTCAGGCAGGAGAACAGCTCTGTCCTGCTCGGGCTCTCCTCTTCCCGTCACCATCTGCCCCGGTTTCCCACGGCTTCGCTCGGAATCCTCCCTCTGTTCCTTTCAAGGCTCTTCCGTCTTTCTGCTCACATCTCTGAGATCCAATCAGATCGTCCGACTCCCACTCACCTCGCTGTGCCGCTTTGTTCCTTCAGAGCTGACTCAGCATCGTCATCATCATCATCATCATCATCATCTGCCCCTTTCCAATGGCTCTGCTCTGCCTTTTGCGCTGATTCTCATTTGCTTCATAAATGCAGTTTCTCGCTCAGCAAGTCTGTCGTTTATTTTCGTCTAAGTCTTTCCCGGTTGAAATTCAGAAATTTACCCTCGACGTCAAACAGAGGTGATGAGGTCTTCACGGCTTTTTAGCTTGAAGACCCCACATGTAGCGGTGTGTTTCATACAGGCACAGAAAGAGTCTGATTATTTAACCCTCCTATTATGTTTGGGGTCAATTTGACCCCAGCCAATGTTTAACATCTCTAAATAAATGATTAACATATTTTTTTTTGCTTCATATTTAATGAGTGTTCCTAATGTAATGGGCTCTACCGGGTAAACATGAAATTGACATGATGTTTTCAATGTCCTGTACACACTTTGTAACGCATCGCTTATAAATAACAAAAATCTGTACTTAGAAATAATATAAAGCCATTAAAACACCAAAAATTAATATTTCTTTCCAATTTTAGATCAATCAGTGAGATTTTATGGTGATTTGAATATTTTTCCATTGTCGCGTAATAGGAATACTGGATGTATAAGTGGGGGTGGTGGGGAGTTATGTTTTATTTAAAGGGCTATTTAGGTAATCAACAAAGAAACATAAAGTACCTGACACATAAACTTTGGTAACAATTTTAGTTCTAATAATTTTGTGGAAGTTTAAACTGCAGGGGTCAAATTGACTCCAAACATAAAGGATGTTCAAAAATGTGAACATAACAGGAGGGTTAAACTTGATTTTACATGATCAGTCGATAACGGACGTACACGACCTTTTGCTGGAGTTTGTGTCATCCTCTTTTCTTCTACAACTCTGTTTGTCTTCCAGAAACTTCATACAGACACCCAGAGGACTATGACTGCACTGCATCCTGGTCTACGAGCGATTTCTCCCTGCATGTTTGTTGCGTACTCGTGCAGAACGGCGGCTCTAGAAAAGAAGAAGGCCTCGCTCTTTGATTGTGAGGGACCGACACCAAAACCTGACGATGTTTCCGATCGCTCAAACATTTTCTGATGCCAAACTCCACTGGAGCTGCTAGAAATTTCTGGATGTGGCGTCACCTCGTCTACGATTAGCACCAGACGAGCGCACGGAGCCATAAATGCAAAGTGCATCATCAGTAACTGTGTTTACGAAAAGAGGGAGGCTCTCCTTTAACCCTCCTGCTTCCTGCAAATTTATGTTTTTTTATCATCAACTAAAACCTCCTGAAAATTATTCTGATAAAAACTGTGGCTCCAGTTTTTCAGTCAGGTACTTTGTTTCTTGTTGATGACCTAAATAGCCCTTTAAATAAAACACACCCGTACACACACACACACACAAACACACAAATGTCACATTAACTCTCTGTGTTTCTTACACTACTACAGGTGTAGTTATGTTAGGTTAGGCTCTTAAAGCCGAGGGAAGATTTTTGATGATTATAAATGACATGTTATAGTTCCTCAGTGTCCAAAACAACTGAAATAAATGTGTGTAAAATGTTGATATTTCTTCTTATTATTTTTTATTTAACAGCCAAAACAGCCTGGGGTCAAATAGAGAAACACAAGTGGGTCCAAAATGTGTTCAGGACTGTGAAAACTTATCATCATGTTAATTTCATGTTTACCCACTTTTTCTCATTAAATTGGATAAAGTCATTCAAATATGAAGCAAAACAAACAATGTTAATCAGCGTTATTTAGAAATTTAAACACTGAAAGGTGTCAAAAGATCAAACCATCTTCAGTGGGTCCTGAACTAAAAGTTGAGCTCACAAGTACAGTAGGAGGAGTTTGGACTCTTTTATGTGCGTGCACAAACACACATCACACACACACACACACACACGCACACACACACACACAACAAGGGACATCAGACATTCAGACGAGCTTGGATCTCTCTCGCTGCTCTGACATCTCTGGACTTTCATCCATCTTCCCTTTGTCTTTCTCACCTGACAGCCTCAGACAGTTTTCTCTTCAAATTGCCGTCTTTCATTCAAATTTGTTCGTGAGACTTGAGTTAATAAATAATAAAGACTCGACTAAATGAAAAAAAGAAAAGCGAAAGTGTAAGAATCTGAAGGTGAAACAGCACCTTTTTTTTTTTTTTGCTTTCAAAAACATTTTTCCTTCAAACTTTTCCACTTTCAAAAACCTTCACCTCCAGTTTTCTTTTTTTTTTTTTTTTACTGTCAAGAACTTATTTTGCATCTGCACTTTTCTCTCACTTCCAAAATAGACTCCAAATGTGACTCTACACTAACTTTATCAATTAGCTGACTGACAGAAAACTGATTAGAGTGACTGATTAAGGTATTTATCAAGTAAAAATACCAAAACTTCTCTAAGTTAATTATTACTTTTCATATCTTTATAGAATTAACACTTCAGGTTTTTCTTGGGTGCTGGTCAGACTAAGGATTAACTGATTAATCCAAGCAATAATTGTAATTTGCTAATACTCACTAATTGCAGTCATACTCAGTGAGTGTGTGTACACATC
Organism: Myripristis murdjan; assembly: GCF_902150065.1. Taxonomy (NCBI): domain Eukaryota; kingdom Metazoa; phylum Chordata; class Actinopteri; order Holocentriformes; family Holocentridae; genus Myripristis; species Myripristis murdjan. The sequence goes on along the minus strand of NC_043995.1, from coordinate 31,126,651 downwards.
AACAAGTGCGTGTGTGTGTGTGTGTGTGTGTGCAGTGGAAGCCGGCCTCACCCTCAGTGTGTAGTTGATGGTGTTCTGCTTCTCGTACTGGGAAACCACCAGAGTGAAGGTGTGTGTTCCCGCGCTGGTCAGCCGCATCTTGGTCAGGTAGTGCGGGCTGTTGATGCGGATGCCGTCGATGTAGGGGGGAGGGTCCGCTGTGTGTGTTTAGGGGGGTGGGAGGGTGAGGGTGAGGGGGGCAGTATGGTTACACAATGCTTTTAACAAACAGTGTGCTTTAGATAAAACAAAGGAACAAACAAGATACACAAAGCAAAAGAACAAGTACCTCGCAAAGTCCGCCAGAGCCTCTGTGTGTGTGTGTGTGTGTGTGTGTGTGTGTGTGTGTGTGTGTGTGTGTGTGTGTGTGTGCGCACATGCAGGTGAGTGACTGTGCATGTGTGGGATTAGCGGTCAAAAGGAGAAGTGGGTGAATAACAGACTGCAGCCATTTAGTCTTGCATAAATTTGGAGTACATCGTCCTGCGTGGCACCACAGCGGTGGACATTAAGAGAGGTCGGGGTCTCTTCGGGCCAAAAGCATAAATTAATGCTTTTACGAGGATATGATTTCCCTTTTTTTTTTTGTCTTTTTTTCCTTTTTTTTTTTACACAGTTTGGTTGGCAAACTTTATCATTTACCGCTACTTGAAAGAGCAAAGTGGCAAAGTGAAGATGCTGAGGAAAATGACCTCAAAGTTCATCTCCTGCTGCACCAAAACTAGATTATATAGAATTTAGTCCAATTTAAGGGCATAAATTCTGCTGGTATGAAATAAAAATTTGCCGATGACAAGGTTAAAGCTCCCGCAAACAGCCGGCAAAGTGAGCCGAGGCGTGAAAATTCAACAGTTCTCAAACAAGGCATGGAAATTTAAATAAATAAGTAAAATCACCATGCAGGTTATGACTTGTTAACACCTGGTTTGGACATTTATAAAATCCATTTCAAGATGTACTGTATCTTTTTTCATGGCATCTTGCAGTGGCCCAACATCCTTTAAAATGACTTTATGCTGGTTTCCATACAGACAGGACAGACAGGCAGCCCAAAAGGTTGCCTGTCTATCTGAGTCTTAAACAACTTGGATCCAAAGTGTTTCACTGGTTATGCTGCACTCGCAGTTGTTTGGAGAAATCTGAGCTGTAAAAAGTGACTCCATTAACTTCGACAGTCTCAGCAAAGACTGAGATGGAACTGTGGGCGCTGATTTTCTGTGTTTGGCGCTCCCATAAAGCCTCAGAGGAGTTTTAAATGACACTGAGACAATCACTGAATTTTCATTTGGAGGTGAACTGTCCCTTTAAATGCCAGCGCTGCCATTAAAACCCGGCAGGATAAATTTCACCTTGGGTAAAGCTTCAGTGCCAGAGAGAGAGAGAGAGCTCCCACCAGCGTGTGTTTGCCAAGGGACTGACGGATCACACTGTTACAGCTTAATCGTTTATCAAGACGGAGAAAAAAATAAAAAAAACTTACCTGGGTAATAAACTTTCTTTCCATCCGTCTTGTAAACAACAAGTGTGATGAACTCCCTGTTTTGAGCAAAGTCATCCTGGGCAAACAAATAGAGCAAAAATCACTGGATTAGACTGAGGTGTTAGGATTAGATAAGCCTGAGGTGTCAGAGTACCACCAGATAAGAGCCAGGATCAAACCCTGGGTCTCCACAGGCCCGCTGAAATTTATTTTTTAATTTAAAACTACACGTGTTTTGGTCAAGCCACAGTCTCTAAACTGGATTGGAAGACTTTGGTCAGTGTTTTGAAACATGCGCACCGATAGTGACCGAGCAATATGACCGTCAACTAGCTCATATCCATCTAGACTTAATTTCTCCACACCTGAAATACAGTTTGAAGGGACAGTCGGACTCCAATAATGTGCAAATCCACACTTATCAAGGCACTTCTGATAACATCCAAACTATTCGACAAGACTATTTTACAAAACTTATCAATGTTAAGATCTGGTAATAGTAAAGGACAATAATACAAAATACTGTGCTTAACTCTACATAGCTGTGGTGCAACCAATCTCTACGCGTTGTTTTGGGACAGATGGGAGGCTTTAAACAGCTAAACTTATCATATTTTGTCCTTGTTAGGCCCTGATTAATACTGATCTTGACAAAAAAAAAAAAAAAAAAAAAAAAAAAAAAAACTTGACATTGATAGACAAAAAGGGAAAAGGTTAAAACAAACAAACAAAAAAAACAAAAAACAAAACTGATGACTGCTGAGTGACAGTGTCGATGAAATGTTATGCATCAGCCAAACCACGAAAAATGCAGAAACATACAAAAAATTAGGGTTATTTCGAGGGCTGGGTCATTATCCATATTTATCAGATATCATGGTATGAAACACGATGTCGTCTGGGATTTCAGATCTTGTAATATTGTGATGTCTTCTCCCGGTTTTAAAGTCTGCATTACAGCAGAAATGAAATGCTCTGAACTTATTAGACTGTTCCCGTAGATTTTTCTTTTTAAGGACAAAATTAACATACACCAGCTGATAAGGCACGTCACCACCCGACATTCTGGTGACGCTTCTGATGAAGGCGGAAGATTCACGCCGAAACTGTCAAAGGAAAGGTAAAACAATTGTTTTCTTAATTTTGTCCTTAAAAAGAAAAATGTACAGGAATTTACTCAGGACATAATGAACTTACACCACCTATTATTAGCCTGTTGTAGCTGTTAGTATTTGTTTTTTTTTTACCTGCTCGGTCATCTGCCCTATGAGGTATTTGGTCAAAGACACCGTGCATATCGCGCAACGTCATCGCCCTTGTGAACGCCCACCTTGTCAGTGATGTGTCTGGTGAGCAGCACCCAGACCGCAGCGCCCCCTGCTGGACACTGCACCTCCAGTTTGTACTGTGGGTTGTTGGCCAGGCTGTACACGTCCTTCACCGGGCCCTGCTTCCCATCCCAGCTGCTGCAGGCGGCAAAGAGGCAGACACACAGTTCGGAGCATGTCTGTCTACTACAGTACTACTAGTGGTAGTAGTAATTTATTTTTCAAGTGTCATGCATCAAAAGATGCCCTGCCCGCAAGGGTTTACAAGACACTACAGAAAATGAGTATCGAGCAGCTTCTTTCATATGAAACAGTTTCCAAGTCAGACATGAGTAACAGGCCGGACGAAGGCGCAAGATATAATAATAAAATACTAAAAGAGAGGACATGGTTAGAAGTGAGAAAAACTGAAATGAAAGGTAAGGTATCAAAAGGGAAACAATTCAGAAAATAAAAGGATAGACAAAGCGGGAAAACAGGCTAAAATGCATAAATAAATATACAAATACAATAAACTACTATATACAATATACAATACACATAAACTACTACAGGGTGTAAAAAAGAGTGAAGGAGAAGAGCAGAAAAAATCCAGAACAGCACGCCTCGAGACTAATGATATTTGGTTTTGAAAATTATTAAACATATTTTTTAAAACACACAGACACACAGACACACACACAAACCTGTGGATGCAGGAGGATTCTCTGAACAGGCCGGGGTTCCAGCTCAGGTAGATGACGTCGTAGTACTGACACAAATCCTCCCACACGATCCAGAAAACACCTGCAGAGCAACATGATAAATAATAACTGCACTCGGCGATATCAGTCAGTCAAGATGTTAATTTAAGAAACAAAAAGTGACATAAAATAATCTTTATATGAATGTGAATGATAATATTGATCATAATATCCAACAGCAAATAAAAACTAGACTTCATGACAGTAGTACAGGTTACTAATCACATATCTGATGTACCAAAGGTGTGATTCTCTGAGTGTAAGGTGATGCCTGTAATATATCCTGTTGCAAATCTGTTTCCTGTGTGATGAAAACTGAACTCTGACGTCACAACTGGGATTTGGGGAAAGAGTGCGAATACCGTTGTCAAACTTCTGCGCCGTCTTTGGGTCAAAGTTGAGGTATTTGAGGAGTTCGGGGGTCCAGTTCTTCTCGTCGCGCTCGCTGAAGCGGCCTTTCCATCTCAGGTGACTCCACGGGTTCTTCAGCTGCAGGAAACGCATCCCCTGCAAGACACACACACACACACACACACACACACACAAACTCAGTGAGCACAGACGGAAAACAACTGATTTTTTTAACCAGCCACTTCCACCGGTTTCCTACAGATAAAATTAGACCTCCAGATGATGTGTTTACCTGTCAAAATGAAGCAAACTGATTTAACAGCCACCGCCTAAATAAAACAGCATCTCGGCGGTGGCTGGTGTGTTTTTTTTCCACACTGCTAGAATGGCACAATTATTTAAAAATATTTGGAAACAATAATAATATCGCCTGTCATTTAAAACTGACAAGAGCCTGTGGTTGTCACTCAGAGAAAAAGGTGTATCAGACAGCTGTGTGTGTGGAAAATAAAAAACTAGATCATTACTTTATTAAACACTTTTTTGTCTTAAACATGCACATATAAAACACACACTCAGGCTGCTACGTATAGTATGCATTCCTTCAAATAGGTCAGAGTGTAGGATTGCCTGCAGTGCATAGTGAAGAGGATTTTAAAAGATTTATCTGCTACCGAGAGACTGCGGTAGCACAGAAATATCCTTTTTTTCCCTCTTGGTGTTTTGCAGGTCCCTTCTGGCATGAGCATCTTCTTAAGACAGACACAACCGGCAAACATATGTATGTATCACGTGTACTTCCTGATACACTGTGTAAGTAAGACAGCTTTGGAGATGCAATAAGGTTTATTTTTCCACTTTGACGGAGCCAGGCTAACGACTCCTATAGACTTCAAGTCTTTAAGCTAAGCTAACACAAAATGTTACCCATAGGAACCAAACCACTGGACGTACAGAGGTGAAAATGGCACTGAGCATCTTTGTCACAGTCTGGGTATGTCGGAAAAAGGATATTTTGCCCAAAACGTTGGAGTATTCCTTTAAAGAAATAATTTTCATTTTCAAGGACTCACTCAGTGGCTTACAGGGTGTCCACAAAGTCTCTTTACAATTTAAAAAAAATCTATTACAAAAGCAATTGATGAGATATGTTAATCAGATTTGTTCTATGTACTCAGTGGTTATCAAAGTCTTTCAATCACATTGCATTTGTGTATTTCAGGTACCCTGCTGATGAAATAGGTTCATGTTAAATAAACCCCTAAAAAATGGCTACTCCAACCACAGACCGGTGGATTGGAAGGGACGGCCCAATTCCCTGGCCACCTCGTTCACCAGATCTCCCTCCACTGGACGTTTTTATGTTAAAGATATGGAGTATGGAACAAAGATACGGGACGTCAACGACCTGAAGCAAAAGATCACTGATGCCTTTGCCACCATTGATGAGGCTCTGCTACAGCCAACATGACAAGACATTAAAGAGTACCGCCTTGATGTGCTTTGTGCAACTAATGGTGCCCATATAGAGGTGCATTAAATGAGGCAAAAAAAAAAAAACTTCAATATCTACTCCTCATTTTGTAATAACTTCCACAGATTTGTCTATTCATTTGCTTTTATAATAAATTTGTTAAATTGTAAAGAGACTTTAGGACACCCTGTATATCTGTCAGCTGCCGCTCACGGGTCACCTTAAAGGATTCAGTTTGGGCAAAGTGGTCGGACAGCTCCAAACTGTATGGAAATATCAAGCTGTCAACATGTTTTTGCCTTGTATGCTGCTTACCTGTAAAAAACATCAGCATGCTGACAACAGGCTAAGGATGTGCAAATGCATTTTGTTGCATTTTTCAGTTTTGGCCTCCAAACAAGCGGTACTATAGTGCAGCAAAAGACGACAGCTGGGCATCAACAGGCGCTGAAGTGGCATTAAATTTGATACTTCATGAATTACATGATGGTATGTAATCAGTTTATTGCCTGAAAATGGCAGTGATCATTCGCTGCAGCCGCACTGAACCACACAGCCCTCTCTCTTTCAGAGAGCCGATGAAGTCACTGCCAGCCTGGCTCGCTCACCTTGTGCTCCCTGATGTCAAGGACGGCGTAGGCGTGCGTTGGCACCAAACCCCACCGCTCCCCTTCCTCCTCTGTCATCACGCCTGTTGCCGTGGTGATGAGGACATCACCCCTGTGAAACCTGGAAAAGAGAAAGAGAGAGAGAGAGAGAGAGATGATATAGTATTTTAAAGGTGAATGACTCCTAGTAATGTGTGTGTGTCTGTGTGTGTGTGTGTGTGTGTGTGTGTGTGTGGGTGTGTGTGTGTCACCTCTGGTAGAGCATGCGGAAGGTGTCGTCCTTGCTGAATGACTGATTGTCTGAGTGCATGGCGATGCGTTCAGGGATCCACCCGGTGAGCGCGTGCAGATCAATGTTCTGCAAAACACACACACACACACACACACACCGTGTAAAACAAGGAGAGCAGAACTATGTTTCTACTTAGTTTCAGACTAAAAGGGAAGAAAACAGACTGATAGTTTGACAGTTTGATGTGCACTGACTGTGGCGTCACCAAATCGCTCTGCAGCTGAATATTAAACCGTAAACTACAAATAGTGTCACAATGTATTTAAAGCCCACGTGTTCACATCTGCAGTGCACGTCACGAGTCAAACGTGTATCAGGGGAAAAAAATATTTTCCACACTTTACCAAATTTTGTGCAATTATTACACTCACTTGAGGTGGATTTTGTGATGTGTGGATAAAGACATTATAATCATGTGGGAGGCATCTTCATGTATCCGGGTTGGGATTCCCAAAATTGTCACTCAACAGCCACATCTCCTCTCATACTGACTGAAGCATTTTGTCCTGCACTTCCTTCATATTTGAACATTTTTCATCTTCTCAAAACGTCACTTACAATGAACACAAAACCTGAATAAACACATCTCTCTCTCTCTCTCTCTCTCTCTCTCTCTCTCTCTCTCTCTCTCTCTCTCTCTCTCTCTCTCTCTCTCTCTCTCTCTCTCTCTCTCTCTCTCTCTCTCTCTCTCTCTCTCTCTCTCTCTCTCTCTCTCTCTCTCCTCTCTCTCTCTCTCTCTCTCTCTCTCTCTCTCTCTCTCTCTCTCTCTCTCTCTCTCTTCCCACCTACCGAGTTGGAGCCGGGGAAGTCGTAGCCTCCCATCACCTTCATGTAGGCCTTCTCTATGAGGGAGACCCACAGCTCGTTCCTGTTGCTGGAGTACGAGCACAGCAGCTCTCCGTTGCGATCCACCGGCAGGTAGTCGTCTATGATCACCTGTGCAGGGGGGCGGAGTCAGGTTGGCAATTCAACCAGTTCCAGTACAATTTAAAAACTCAAAAATGCCTTTTAAAATAAATTCCTACATCCCATACTGAACGGAAGAAGATCTGAATCTGAGAAGAGAATTTTTACTCTGCATTTTGAAATGAACTGAAATAAGACACAAATACACACTGAGTAACGAGTAATGATGGCCCAAATCTGAGCCTCTTTAAAATATTTTCCCGGATTTCTTTCAAAGGGGAAATCCAGAATCTGCTATTATTATTTTCTCCTCCATCTTTTCAGACTTCCAGTCAAAGCGTAGCTATGTTTTTTTCCAGGCTGCACACCCTCCTACAACACCTCTTTTGGAAACTTTCTTTTACATTATGATTTTTTTTTTTTTTTTTTAATATTAATATTCTGCACTTATTTTAACTTATTTTATCCCGTGTCTATTTCAATACCAATGTGTATTGCTGTCTGAGTGGAAGTGTGGTTGTTGTTTTTATGTTTTGATGAGCTACTGGATATTTGAATTTCCCTTTAGCGATGAATAAAGTTTGATCTATCTGTCTGTCTAATTCACTGAAATTAAAATATCTGAGGTGAAAAAAAAAAAAAAACATGCAGTTGCTGAATCTGTTTTCATTTTAGATCGACAATGGTTCATTTTAACGTTTCTCATGAGTTTCCAGAGGCAGCGAGTCGGAGGTGGATGCCCTTAAATTTGCATCAAGTAGCCTAGACCTTAACTTTATGCAAATGAGGAGGCGCCAATGTGACGCACCGTCTCTGGAAAGCCCTACAAGAATCCATCACTTTCAATATCTGACATGTTTAAGTGTGTGAGTCGGCTGATTTGTCTTTTACCTTCCTCGGTACTCCGTTGATGTGAAGTTTGACCATGTACTTCCCACACGGGTTGTACTCCGGCTCGCCTCGTCTGTTCTGAGGGTAGATGATGCTGCGACACACACACACACACACACACACATACACACACACACACACAAACACAAAGGTACACACACATAATCTAAGTCTGTCGGGTTGAATGGTCCAGATGCTGCGGCTGCTGAGTTTTGGATACATCTATCTGTTTGCTGATACGTCAGTCTAAGAAGGCCTACATCAGCCATCAATCATCACATCAAACTCTTGCGGCTGCATACCTGGTGATAAGTTTCTTGTTGTAGCGCCTCTCGTAGGCCGCGCTAATGGCTAGAGACGCCACGAAGGAACAGTCGGACACCACGGTCTGAACGCCGAGAGACAATCACATCGGTCATACATGTCAAAGTCAAATAAAACTGCTGTTAGTCCTCTGTACATGGCAGGGATACGAGTTAGGAGGACACGACCATATATATATAAAAAAAAAACTAAAAAAAACACAGGACTGCATGCACAGAAATACAGGTCAACAACTAATCATCAACTAATGCACAGAGAAATAACAAACTGAGTGAAAAGCAAAGAAAAGATCATGTCATCAGATTGATCAGGTTGAGTTTTACATCTGCAACTCATTTTTACCAAAAAAACATTTTATGCTTGCATCTTAATTATATTTGTCATCCATGTATTTGGTGTAATCCCAGGTAATATAGCTGATGGTAATAATTGGTAATAATTAGGGGGGGCTACTGTGATGCAAGATGTCAGGGCAGAAAAATTGGCCACTGTGGCCAATAAAATCCAGAAGTTTAACTCTAATTATCTTGACTTTGTTTGACTTGACTTTCACTCTAAATATGTTGACCTGATGGCTGGCAGAGTAGATTTGCAGTGCCGGGTTGGGGTTATCTGTGGTGAAGTGCTGCCATCTGCTGGCAAAAAATATAAATGTACACCTCCACATGTATGTTTCTAATTATTTAAAAAAAAAAAAAAAAAAACTCTTTTCTAATAATGATTTGCCATTACTATAAACTCTTAACATATCAAGATGCCCAGTCTTCCACTAAAAAACATAAGAGAACAAACCTAACGGAAAAAAACACCTGACTGATTTCCAAGTAACGTCAGCTGAGGTGTTAAACCGCACAACGGAGTGAAAAAAAAAACTCTCAAACTAACGTCAAAGCACCACCGCTACAAAACTGACAGAGACGACACAGCTGAAAGATTCGGTGGCTGGTTAGACTCTGCTGGTCGCACCTGTTTGATGCTGAAGCTGGACACAGACAGGATCATGGTGGGGTTATTGCAGATCTCGTCTGGCCTCACCCAGCGGGAGAAGATCGCTTTCTGCTTGGGCGACAGCGCCAGCTTCCCTGTTTTGTCCCTGATCAGGAGAGTCAACAACAACAGAGCGGGTCACAGAGGGTTCAGCACACTGCGATCAGACGGACAGACACTGAGCCCCGAGAAAATACAGAATGAACAAATAGTTACATCAACTATTGACTGACTGTTCAATATCAGTCAACTTTTGATCATTTAAATAAACAATACATTTTAAATGCTCTGCCTGCAGTGAAATGGCTGCTATGGGGGCCAACATCATCACACAGGAATCAAATGTGGCTCCTTGAATCCACAAGAGTCTCAGCTTTCCAGTCAAAGCCAACTGATGCAGCTCCAAGACTGTTTAGGCCCCAGTCTGCACACACACACCATTTTACAACAGGTGAAAATAAGTAACACACACACACGCATTTGTACTGTGTGCACAAAACTGCCAATGACAATCAATGGATTCCTTAGGTCTTCTTAGGTCTACTTTCATATAACACCAGTATCTTTACTTGAGCTGTAATACTGCCTGCTACAAACATTATTATATCAGTGCATATCAGTCAACATGTGCCGATACCAATATGACACCAATCTATCGCTATTCTATATCTCAGCAGCACTTATCCTAATTTGACTTTCATTAGAAATTACGTTAAACTTTGTATTATTGAACCGGAAATGTATAAAAATATCAAACAACAGGAAGAAACTCACGAGAAAGGGACAGGAAAGGCAAACCTCTCCTTCAGGTCCACACTCATGAAGGGAACATACGCTATGCCGTTGATTGTGGACGTACTCCTGCAGATGACAAAGAGATGGATTATTTGGTAAAACTTATTAATACCTTGGCTTATAATATAGAAAAAAACAAGGCCATACAGAGGTTCCTCCAACACAGCTGGAGGGGTGGTTATGTTTTCACCCCATCCCTTCTGTTTGGCTGTCTGTTTGTTTGCTAGCAGGAACAGATTTGCGTGAAACTGGTCATGAGTCAAGGACGCACAGATTAGCTTTTCACACCGACTGGCCAAAGGAGGTGTGACGGTGGGCGCGATGAACTTAACCCACAACTACGCGATTTGTGACTAAATAGAAACTATCAAATTGATTTTTGAACAACACACCTGAGCACCTCGATCTCCTCAGAGGTGTAGCGCTGGCCCTGAGGCTCGCTGGACTGGACCGCCCGGACCGGTTGAGGCTGCGGTCGGTCATGGAGGCTGAAGTCCGGCCCGAGGGGGAAGAACTGACGGACCGGACCTCCAGGAGTGCCACCGCCGCTGGGTTTGGTCCCAGAAGACCCCGTCCTGTCCTGAGGCTGGGCTGGAGTCAATTTGGACTGAGAATCTTTCAGGCCCTCTGCCCTGAAAAAACGTAATACAGTAGAGAGACAGGAGTTTATTTCAATGTAGGAGGTTTGGCAACAGAGAAATCATAACTTCAGGAAAAAATACATCTCCATGATGTCACAACTAAAGGAATTTTAAAAAATATATTTTTTTTCTTTTTCTTATTTGCAACAAAAGGGATGAAGCTCATAAGCAATTTTTTTAATTCAGGAAAGAAGCAAGTTGAGTTGAACTGAACTGAAAAAAAAAAAAAAAAAAAAAAAAAATCAGCACTTGTTTTGAAAGGATTCATTTTCCTTGGTCAATGGAAAGATGTGGACGCTGGGGAACAGGTATGCACCGATGTCACTGAGGTCCAAATAATGAATGACCAAAAATATCAATCATACCCAAACCACTAAAATCTGATTTAAAAAAAAAAACAACTCTCTTACTTGATCACTCATAACCAACGCATAAATGAGCCTACAGCTTCTCCTACAAATAACAGTCATGCACGGCTGCAGTCTATCAGTTTTTCTTTATAGCGTTTTTTTTGTAAACACACAAATACATTTCCATTTACAAATTAGGAAGCTGGAGAAGAGACACTAGCACAACTGAAAACAGGTTTATTTAGCTCACCCAGGTGCAAACACTCAGAAACACTCACCGATCCAAGGCCTGACGAGCGAGCTGCTTCAGCTTGGCCTGAAGCGCCTGGTCCGACGTCTCATTGGACTGTTGGGAAACAGAACGAGAAACCGGCGTGGACGTGAGTGTGAGGCGTGGGAGGAAAGATGAAGTGAATGTTAGTCAGTGTGACACAGAGGTGATGCCCCCAAGCCAGAGAACGAGGGGGAGAGAGAGACTGGGTCCTACCGTCTTGATGCACAGCTCCACAGCCTGCATGTACAGCTCAATGGCCTCGTCGTCGTTCCCCTTCTCATCTTCGTCGAAGGCCTGGGTGACCAGGAAGTGGGCGCGCTCCAGGTCCACCTGCTGCCGGGACTTCAGCGGGTCGCTCCTCTGCGCCTGGACTGGGGGCAAAGGTCAAGCCAAGGTTCAGAAGTTGCTTTGCTTGCTGGCAGAATCGATGTGATCCAGGCTTTCCCGTAACTGTGAGATCACATCTTCAAGCAGTGAGGAAGAACCTGAACGCCTCTGTTTACATGAGCCAGTTAAATTCTTTAATACAAGACTGCTCCGAATGCCACTGTTCACTGTGATTTCTCAATACTCATTCAAAATTGGATTCATAAATATGACTTGACTTTTGACTTTGTATTAATCATTTTGCCTCATGGATTCTTCTTCACCAACAATTACAAAACTTGTCTTGCCCCCATGGTGCCAAAGTCTGCCCACTTCCTCAGTCTGTTATTGTAAATCTAGTTTCATGTGACGCCAATATCTGCCCTTTAATCACGATATAAACACGATACTTATGTGAATTAATTGTTTTTCCCATCCCTACTGTATCGGCTAAGAATAAACCATAACCATAGAATAAACTCTAATAAACCAACCAAGCCAACTGGGGATACTCGAATAAATCTGTATGCAACGCTGCTTAAGTGTGTGTTCTACAGTAAACTTCATTTCTATGGCAATTTTCAAAGTGTGTTATAGTGTACGCCTCACACTGGTTAGGGATTCAGTGTCTTGCTCATGGACACTTTGACATGCTCTCTGGAGGAGACATAGATCGAGTCAGGACCAAACAAATACCAGATAGTCAAACAGTCTGCACTACAAATGTAAAAGTAAGAATAACCTGATGCAGGGCCATGTGTAGCTGTGGAGGTGATACTGATTTTGTGATTGGCTTTTATTTGGATATGCAGAACAAAATAAATTGAAAATTCTTTGACAACAGCAACTCGGTTCTGTTGATTATTCTGGGTGGATCGATTTTCATTGTAGACACATTTGCCTTGCTTTATAGGTTTCTTTTTATTTTTACTTTTGTGAAAGGAGGGATACCAACAACACTCACAAAAATCAACGCACGATTGCAAAAGAGTCTATTCAACACCTTTTGTTTTCCCCTCTCGGTGAAAGCAAATGAAAAAGTTTCCTTCGCCGTCTGTTTACAGCAGCGTTTACTTTCCATTTCACAGGAAACCAGCAGCACGTCAGCCTACAGTAAAGTGCATTACCACACCTAGTTCACTGGGAGACACACCCACTGGCTGCCCTGACAAACACACGGCCATGCTGTATGTGGTCGCATGCATACACACCCACTCTCTCTCTAGCACACACACACACAGCTCGTATGAGGAGAGCTGTCCCACAAGTCATGGAAGAAATGAGTCAGGAGGCAGACACAGTATTTCCTAAAGCTCGTTCAATAACAAGGCCTCAACATCGCCTTCGCCTGCTGATCATTAAAACCTCACCAAGGCAGAACGGAGGAGAATGTTTCGCATGTCTCCAGGAGTTTCCCAACATTTACACAGTGGCAGAGGCCTCCGAGGTGCCGGAAACATTAGAAAGACGCCCTGAAATTATCATCTGGGCTCATGCTTACAGTGCCATCATCCCAAACTGTGAGAGAAATATCCAAATGTTTTTGAGAGCCACTGGTGGAGCAAAGTTTGGAGTGAGAAGCTGGAAGAATCTGGATAGGGAAAACACACTCTCCAATTAATCTACAGTGGCCAACAGTATTAGATCGTGTTTGTTTATACATAGCAGCTGGGAATGAATTTTACTGAATACATATCAGAATCAGAATCAGAAGCCTTTACTGTCATTGTAAACAAAAGCATACAAAAGCATACAACGAAATTCAAAATGCTCCTCCTGCTGGTGTGTTTAGAATGTTAACATTTAAATACAATAAGATAAAAATAAGTATATTTCAATAGATAAAATAGTGCAAAATAAAGTAAAATAAGAAAGTAAATTTTAAAAAAGTAAAATAAGCATAGTGCAGTGTACAATAGTGCATTGTGGATGTAAACAAGTTATTTTCACTTTGAATTCAGTTTCACGGGAAGTCAGCTTATTGCACATGTTCGGTTATATGAAGCGAGGAAGCCGCCAAGGAGTGGCAGGACAGCCTAGCCACCAGAGAGGCCATCTCAAAACACAGGTTTGATCCCCAGAGTGTGTCCTGTCTTTGTAGACTTATCTTTGAGCGAGACACTGAAACGTTACCCCCGTTCTGCTCAATCACCGTCAGTCTCTCTGGACAGCCACGCCGGCTGAATACAGGAAAACTGAAATATCACACTGGATCCTGTTTGTGTGCGGTGTAAGGTGAACTCACCTGCATTGTGGAGGGCCTGGACCCGGTCCAGGTATTCGTTCACTTTGTCCTGGATTCCCTCCAGTTTGGACCCTGCCATGCCGGCATAGATAAGGGCCTGGGCTGCTTCCTGCAACAGAGAATCCCAGAGGAAGCAGAGCCTTTACAATCCAAGGAGGGAGGTAACAGGTTAACAGAGGTGGGGAAGAAAAAAACATTCTCCTAAGTATCCTGATACATTTTTTATCTCTTTTTTTTTATTACAGAATGAATCAAATTGGTATCATATGAAACTAGACCACCTTAGGAATCCGCTGGTATCATGCAAGTCGACGAGGGGATTAAATATCACTCCAAGTTGGGTTAAATTTATGTAAGGCCATCCCTTGACCTCTGACCTCCAGATGTGTGAATGAAAATGGGTTCTCTGGGCAGCCACGGCTCTCCCCTTTGCAGACACGCCCACCTTCTACTAATCCCATGCAGTTTGGGCCACGAAGCCTGCAGTCCACATGTGTTCTTGTGGCCTGTTGTAAAATGGTGTGTGTGTGCAGACTGGGGCCTAAACAGTCTTGGAGCTGCATCAGTTGGCTTTGACTGGAAAGCTGAGACTCTTGTGGATTCAATGAGCCACATTGATTCCTGTGTGATGATGTTGGCCCCCATAGCAGCCATTTCACTGCAGGCAGAGCATTTTGTCAAACTGGAAAATGACCTGTAGTGACCTCTAGGAGAATCACAGCCTCATCAAACTTTACACACACAAACTAGAGGAGGATTCAAAACACAAGAATCACAATAAAGTATAATAATAAAAAAAAATCGCAATACATATCGGAAGATAGGCATCTCATCCCATCCCTAAAAGTTACATTTTCTTGCCTTACTGTAACTACATACTTTGTGTGTGTGTGTGTGTGTGTGTGTGTGTGTGTGTGTCTTATACGTTAATACAGCTAAAAAAAAAATAAAAGCCAAAAGATCAAACTGATCCCAAAGAAACACCGATGTGTATAGGACATTGCAAACATATGATCATGTTAGTTTTATGAATGGTTGTTCTATTTTTATGTTTTGTTTTATGTTTTTATGTTTTATGTTTTTATACTTTTTGTTTTATGTTTTTACACTTTGTATGTTTTATGTTTTTTTTTTTACATTTTTATGTATCTACGTTTTCTTTTTATGATTTTATGTTTCTTCTATGTTCTGATGTCTTTTATCCCTATTAGTCCAGTAATTTTAGGCCAAAATTGGGGTCAACCTAGGACAAATTGCAAGAGAAGCAAACTCAACTGATTTTGTATCCTCAGTTTGTCCTGAGTGAGGGGAAAAAAGTCCCAGGAAATCCCATTGGTGGAAAGTTTTGAAAATCACCTATTTATGACCACATATTACCAAAAAACACTGTTTTTAACACACAGGGGACAGGGGTTCAAAATTTTACTTTCAGATATCACTATAAAAATTCACAAGTTGATTGCACACACAAAGACAAGAAAAAAAGTCAATTACAAGTTCTTTGAATTATTCTGTTTACACATGCATGTTACACATTATCTGATTTGATATGCGCTAATAAGGAATATCAGGAATAAATGCCAGAACAGACATTTAAACAGTAAATTAAAAGGTTACTATATATACAGTAACCTTTTAATTCACTGTTATGTAGTAACCTTTTAATTCAAGGTTACTATACTATAAATATGTGGTCATAAATAGGTGATTTTCAAAACTTTCCACCAATGGGATTCCTTGGGACTTTTTTTCCCCTCATTCAGGACAAACTGAGGATACAAAATCAGTTGAGTTTGCTTCTCTTGCAATTTGTCCTAGGTTTCATAAAATGACTGGACTATATGTACAGCACTTTGATCAACCTGGTTGTTTTAAGTGTGCTTTATAAATAAATTTGGATTGGATTGGATTATGAAAATCCAATGATGTTAATCAGGTAGTAAGAGTCTTTAAACACTGATAAGGGTTAAGTCAAACTTCAGCAAGGCAGTTGTACTTGAGCAAGGGGTGTGTGTGTGTGTGTGTGTGTGTGTGTGTGTGTCTCAGCAAGCCATAAAGCGAAAGCACACGGCAGGTGGTGAGAGATGAGCACCAGAGAAAGCGAAATGTCAACTTAGTTGTGTCTGAGCTAGCCGTGGCTGCTAACGCTAACAGGTCGCTGTTCGCACCTGTCGGGGAAAGTCTCCGCTCACCTACCTTGTAATAAAACACGGCCTCGTTGTACTTCCCATTCTGGTCGTAGGTCACAGCCGTTTTGGCAAATTTGACGGCGTCGTGCTCCAGAGCCGTGCAATCCATAACCGACTAACTTGTCCAAGTTAGCCAGCTAGCAGGGCGACGTCAGCCGAATCAAAGACGTTTATCTCTCAGCCGCGACGGAAAACAGTTTCATTAAATCTCACATTTCATATTGATTCTAACCGCGAACCGTGTCTGAAAATCTGTGGTTAATTTCCGCCCTGTTGGAGGTAAACCTGCCGCCGTTTGACAGATGACAACTAGCGGATATCACAACAACAACAACCATGTCGCTTCCGGGAGTGGCCCGCGCAGCCGCAGTACGGACCGTGTCAGTACAGTAACATGCTGCATTCATGAGGAAAAAAAAAAGGGACATAAGGGCTTCCAACTTTTACTGTCCTGCTGGTTGTCGAGCAGATTTTCTAAAAGGTACACGCCGCTACAGCTCACCGGCACCCAAACCTTCTCAGATTCCTACAGAGTGCAGTGTGTCTTATCATATTAAAAAAAACAAAAACAAAAACCTGAACCCGCTGTCTGTCCTTTCTCCTTAGACAAACCAAAAAAGGACAAACAGAAAAATAAGTTTGAAGTTTATTTCGGCCAAAAATAGCAACAGGGATACAGAGTCCATACTAGCACATTAAGTGAGATTTGACTAATGACTATCAAATAAAATAAATATACATGTTTAATAAATAACAAATGAAAGGCCGAAACAGGAATAGACGGAAGCCAAAGGCTTATTTTAGCCTATCCTTTATCCTCTCAAATAAGGTGGATTCTAGTGCTGGGCGATATGACCAAAAATTCATATCACGGTATAAATTGCATCCCTCAAGGTAACGGTATATATCCCGGTATAAATGTTGCAGTGTAAAACTTATCATGGAAGTGTTTCTAAATGGGTTTTTTAGACCCTTTTAGACCCTAAATTGATTTAAAAAACAATAACAACAACAAAAAAAACAAAGATATAATCTAATTTTTTGAGCATTTATTGTCCAAAGAACAAGAGAGGTACAGATTTAGAAGTACAAAAATTCTCACAAAAATAAAGTGAATATTGTAAACAGTTCTCTTGTGCAAAAAGTGTCACAGAACATTTGGTTTAATATTTAAAATTAGCTGCAAACATAAACACTGAACTTTGGTTCCTCTACTCCAAAGTGCAAAATTTTGGACTAGAGGACTTTGGGGGGTTACGACGGATCTTTTGTAGCACAGAGGAGATACGTTGCTCAAACACTCGGTATGTAGTATTATGAGTTGTAGAACATAATAAATTATCTTGCAGGAGTAGATGTTTACCAGTAAGCTTGACTCCAATAATTTAACAATATGTTAAATTATTATTTGTTTTAAAAATGCAAATTACTTATCAAACAGACCTAACAATTCAACTACCAATGAATGAGCAGGAGTATGCCTGTGATAACACAGATTGAATATGAAAAATAAGCCGAAGTGATACCTCTTCTCTAAATAGACAAGCTAAGCCAGTGTGCTGCTGTTAGCCAGTGAAACTACAGCAGAGTGGCACCTCTTCGCTTTGTTTCACAATCTATGTCAGTGCGCTGCTGTAGCCTCGAAAGTTTCTCTGCCTTTTGGCTCGTGCGGTGCCGGTGCGGTTGTTATTATGTCAAATTCCGAGTTAAAAATAGATTCCGTTTTATTTGGCTAATTCCGCGATTCCGTTCGCAATTCCGTGATCGATAAGATACCACGGTAGAGCACAAATCTCTACCATGGCTCAATTTATATCGTTTCTACCATCATACCGTGTATACCGCGCAGCACTAGTGGATTCCCCTGTGTGTGAGTCTTTCTGCAATGTCTGTACTGTCCCTTATTGCAATTTTTCTACTTTGTATTTATTTATTTATTTTGCTGATTTTTACACGCTTGAACTTTGCACTAAGAATGTCACGTTCAATTTGTTGTATATGTACAATGACAAAGATATTGAAATCTATTATGGTATTTTTGTCTGATAAATGAGACTTACTAGGAGATGTGTTGATGTTGATGTTATCAGTGTATGTTACCTCTTAATGAAGTCCAAAAAAAAAAAATAAAAATAAAAAAATAAAAAAAATGGTGATGATGATGATGATGATGATGATGGGGAGAAAGAGATTAAAAAAAAATGGATAGCACCATAGGCGGCGCTAAGGCATCGGGAATGGGGAAGCTAAAAAAAAAACTAAAAAAAAAACATTACACTCAAAATTACAATAATATTTCATATACTGTAGGCTAGACTGATATTATTGCTGATGTCGTCAAACTGAGATGGCGCAGCAGAATAATTCATTCATTCTTTACACAGATTAATACTCATTATACTGTAGTAGCCCATATTAATTAATTAAGTAATTTCCTACCTTAATGGAGCAGCATCCGTTGCGGGGATTTTGCGTCGTAGCAATCAACAATCTCCTCAGGTTGAATCCTCTTGGTTATGTCGCTCTCGATGTAGAGCAGTGAAAGAGAGGAAAGTCTCTCCTGGCCCATTGTTGTTCTCATCCAGTTCCTGACCCGGCGCATTGCTGAGAAGGACCGTTCACATGTCGCTGTCCCCACTGGAAGCGAGAGTGCCAACTTAAGCACTTTGGTGAAGTTTGGGTAAAATCCGGTCAAAGCAGCGGCTCTGAGATTTTCTAGAGTTACATCACGCATCACGCTCATTTTTACCATGACCATTTCGGCGTGAGCAAGATCCGCATTGATGGAGAGGGTGGAAGAATACTGCTTAATCAATCCTGAGGCACCATCAGCATCACACTTTAAGACAGCATCTACACTTTTTGCAATTTGCATTGCTTCCGAACCGTTTGTTACATGCTCCAACAAGCGTATCGATGACCGGATAAAAGAGGTGTTTAGCCCATCTGTCTTTGGGGCTCTCTGGACCAGGGGATTCGGGCTCCCTTTGCCCCAGCGTGCTCCCCACAAGTGCAGAGGTTAACGTAACTGGCATTAGTGCAGGGCGCTTGTGTCGGGGCTCCTCTTCTGTGACAGAAATGTCACTAGACTCACAGAAAGTGAGTACCTCCTTCCACATCCCCTCCCAGTTGTTTCTCATTTCTTCAAGCCCCTGTATGGTGGCCTGTAGAACACTGGAAACCTGAGCAAGTGTGGTGTCTGTTTTCTGAAGGGCCTGAGATGCGCAGGGCATGAGAGAACCCAATCAAGCACACACAGAACTGTAGTCCTCCCATGCTGTGAAGCAGACCCGAAGCCTCTGTAAATCTGCGGTATGGTGGTACAGAAAACTCAGCAAGGACTGTCATGATGGGCTTGAAAGAGTTTTTCACAGCTGACAAGTTATGCCACCTGCAGGCCCATCGTGTGTCACTCAAGGCAGATAGGTCCGCTTTCACTCCCAGCTGTTTTTGCATCTGTAGAAAGGCATGGTGAGTTCCCGGCTGACCGAAAAAAGTGTACAGGCTTTCCATGACACAGAACAAACCAGAGGCCACTCGGTTGACTTTGCACGCTTCAATTAACACCAGATTCAGCTTGTGTGCCATGCAGTGGATATAGACTGCGTTGGGGTGATCTTGGCGCATCTGCTGCTGCACTCCGTTAACTTTCCCAGCCATAACGGCGGCACCGTCATAACATTGCGCAACCACAGGAAGTTTAGAAATTCCGCGTTCATCCAGGAACCGTTTAATTTGCCCATGTATTGCTTCTGCATCAGTCTGTTCAGAGCAGTCCACAAATCCAAGGAAACGCTCTTGTATTTCCATATTATGTGTGTAGCGAACGCAAACGGTCATTTGTTCGGATTTGAAGCTTCGAGCTTCATCAACCATGAGAGTGAAAAAACCATTCCCCTCAGTCTCTTTGATGATTCCTCTAATCACCATTCCAGAAGCTATTTCTATGAACTTGTTTTGGGTGTCATGACTTGTGAGAGATGTCGTTTTCTGGTGCATCATACAAAATGACGCATCTCGCTTCGCACGGAAGCTGCACATTTCCAAAAAGTTCCCACGGTTGCTTGAGCCTTCAGTCTCATCGTGTCCGGTGTGTGGAGAGCGGGAGCCGTCGAAGCCGGTGTGTGGAGGGCCGGAGCCGTCGAAGCCGGGAACTTCTTCATTGTTGGTTTTGACATTAAAAAAATTTCTAATGTCCGTGACCACCTTATCGGTTGGGTATCTTCTTTTCATTTTTGCAAAACAGCGCGGTAGGTAGCTGGGCTGTAACTAGCTTCCTTTTTACTCGCTCTGTAGCCTAAAGGAAATAGCCTAACGCTGTACAGAAATGGCGCAGGTAGCCGAACAAATATCTACGGAAGCCCTAACGGGACATACATTTTCCTGTGATAACGAGATAATTCCTCCGAAAACGGAGGACTAAAATTTATGTATGTATGTCCCTTTAGGGCTTCCATAAATATCTGCCACATATATCAATATTAAAAAACAAATAAATAAATAAACAGTACCTTAAAATGTGTGTGTTTTGATGTCTAACTTAAAAAAAAATAAATAAATAAAACAGAACAAAATAAATATATTTTTTAAATTTTTTTTATTTTTTATTTTAGTGACAATTTTGGGGAAGCTAAGTTTCCCCTAGCCTCTTAATAGCGCCGCCTATGGATAGCACCTTTCAAACAAGAAATGATGCTCAAATCGCTTTACAGTGCAGAAATGACATGAACCAAGTCCTTCACATGTAAAAAAATAGAACTAATACAACTAATGAACATAAACATGGGGACAGAGTGCCGTAAGTAATGTAGCATAAGACAGAAAAACAGTATCTATCTTAATAATGTCATAATGTCCTCAGTAATGTATCATTTAACAACAAGGAAGGAGACAAAAATCATTGACAGTACTGTCACACTTCACTTTACAAACTGGGCAATAGATAGATAGATAGATAGAGAGCATTCAGAGAGTATTCAGATCCCCTTCACTTTTTTTTTTTTTACTTTTGTTATGTTGCAGCCTGATACTACAATCGTTTAGTTCATTTTTTCTCTCATTTATCTACACTCAGTATCCCATAATGACAAAGTGAAAACAGAATTTTAGAAATGTTTGTCTAATTTATTAAATGTCTAATTTATTAAAAAGGAAAAACTGAAATATCACACTAAGATAAGTATTCAGAGCGTTTGCAACAACACGTGAAATGTAGCTCAGATGCCTCCCATTTCTCTTGATGGTTGCTGAGATGTTTCTACACCTTGATTAGAGTCCACCTGTGGTTAATTAAATTGATTGGACTTAATTTGGGAAGGCACACACCTCTCTATAGAAGGCCTCACAGCTGACAATTCATATCACAGTAAAGACCATGAAGTCAAAGGAGCTGCCTGCAGAGCTCAGAGACAGGATTGTTGATCTGGGGAAGGCTTTCTGCTGCACTGAAGGTTCCCAAGAGCACAGCCCATAATTCTCAAATAGAAGACGTTTGGCACAACCAGGACTCTTCCAAGAGCTGGTCGCCCAGCCAAACTGAGCAACGGTGGAGTGCCTTAGTAAGAAAGGTTACCAAGAACCCGATGGTCACTCTGACTGAGCTCCAGAGATCCTGTGTGAAAATGGGACAAAGTTCCAGAAGGACACCCATCACTGCGGCCCTCCACTGATCTGGGCTTTGTGGCGGAGTGGCTGGACGGAAGCCTCTCCTCGGTGCAAAACACATGAAAGCCGCTTGAAGTTTGCAAAAAAGCACCTGAAGGGCTCTCAGACTGCCTTCATTTCACAGATCCATCGGTTTTTGCCCACACATTCCTCGGCTCTCCATCCCTCAGGTGAGCTCCTTTGGACAGAAGCTGCACAGTCTGTGCTGTCATAAGGCCGATGGATCCAGTAGCTGATGGAAGACGATGATGGTTAGAAAACTGTTGACTGATTTTATGACTCATGGTGCTTAGAAATGTGTCTTACCTTTCAGTCAGATCACTTCCATCGACCCACTTCCAGACCCCACTTGTTCTTCTCAAGCCAATCCAGTAGCTGTATGGTCTTCTGGGAGTGGACCCATAGCTGATTCCACGGATGAATTCCTGGTGAATAATCAGAGATGTTTCAGTACCACATTCAAATGGACACATTGCGACTTTTGGACTCTTTTTTTACTGTTTCAAGCTCAGTTTGTGACATCGACGCTCCTCTCTGTTCCTGTCATGTTCCCTTTACCTGCTCCTGTCCATTTTCTATCACAACCAAATCTGCATTCCTCTGCCTGCAGTCTTCTCCAGCTTCTTCCCAGGTTTTCTTTTCATAGTAATTATTTGTTGTTATAACCAGATAACAGCTGGAATTGGACGGGGAGAGAAGCCAGCCCCTCTGACAAGGATTACACCGTCTCTCTGAGAGAAATCAGAGAGACAAATCAAAAAACATTATTATTGATTTGTGATTTCAGTATTATCACTACAATCATGATATCATTGTTGTGACCATGCTGAAGTGGTTTTCAGATTACCTTCCTTGTCCCCTGTTTTGGGGCAGTAGGCATCAAGTATCCTCTGTGTCCGAGTCAAGCTGAGCTCAGTCCTCTCTCTCCTCAGTTTCTCCACTTGTCTCTCTAAGGCGCTCTTCTCCATCTGCAGCTGCTGACTTTCTGAAGTCAGGATGCTGTTGTTTTGTCTCAGGTCACTAATGAGGACCGTCTGATCACTGAGAACCCTCCTCAAGCTGTCATTGGCTGAGCTGAGGCACAGTACGTTCTGATTGGCTGCTGCTGCAGCTGTCTGGTTTTCTCTCAGCTTGGCCATATTGTCAGAAATGAGAGAGGTAACTGCAGAGAAGGACACAGAAACACCTCGGCTGTCAAATCAGCCACAAAATAGGAGTCTGTTGTTCTGTCACTGTGGAACATGGTATTACAAATCATTTCAGTTCAACTGGCCTTCACAAAAAAGTTATTATCACTTTTGATGCTACGAGTCCAGCCTCACTTTATTTTACAGAGTAAAGCTGACAGGACTGCATCTAAATATTAATTAGGACAACATGTCCTGTCTATGTGACAGAATAAATGTTGGGTCAATACTCACAATAGAAACGAAGGGCCATGATGACTAAGAATATCAGCCAACACACCAATACCAGTGGAAAAGACGGAGAGAAGGAGGGAGTCTTCTCATCTAGCAGAGACAGAGTCCAGTCAGATCACCTGAACAGCTGATAGAAAACACTTTCATGTGTCATAATTGTTTTTTTTTCGCATTAAACCCACATCCTTTGAAAAATACTACATATTGTGTCCAACTCTTAGCATTACCCCAAATATCATCTTTTTTATAGAATCATAATCATAATTATAATCATAATCATGTGGATTTCAAAATTTACCTGAAAAGTTTGGATTTTTGTCAGCAGTACGTTCCACTGCATGAACAGAGTCCTCCCCTTCCTCAGTTGTCTCTGACAAATCATACATGATGAAAAACTGAACATCAGAACAATGTACAGGGAAAATACATCAGCAACATAATAAAATAATAATGGTAGTAGTATTTGTTGTACTTTGGTAACTTCATTATTCAAACACGGAAACATCTGCATCACAGAATCAGTCAGATTCGTGGTAAATCATCTGGTTTTGTGTTCAAGATGAGAACTTGTGCAGATTAGGTGTAGAGAGCGCCTTACCTGCAGACAAATAAACATCAGGATTTTTGAAAAGAACAGCCTGCGTGTTTGGTTTTCTGTTCATCCTGCTCACATCAGAGGGATCGCCAACAGTCTGATAGGAAGCTTGCAAGTTAATTATTTATGTTGAGAGTGTGCCAGTGTGTTATTTCTCACGGAAACTGCTCAGTTATTTTTCACTTCTGCTTTGAGGTTTGGACAGTCCTGTTCAGGTGAAGCAGTTGACCTCATTTCAGAAGTTTCTCTAAAGTGGTTAAACCTTGTCACTACATGTCCTCCTTTTTTGCCTGAAGGTCTCACTCTTCTCTCTCATCATGACCTAGAATCTGTTCTAGACTTTGAAAGGTTTGGTGCTGCTCACAAGTCACAGTGAGAAAAGTGAAAAGCTGAAACTTGCTTAACAAGCGCAGTGCAGAGAAGTCTAACGCCTCAACTATGATTTTAATGCCAAAAATGGAGCGAACTCAGAGGGAAATTATGCACTCATCCTTAACAATCATATATCTGCTTATGTGTATCATTAAAATCATGTAGCCACTTTTATTCTATATTAATGTATGTTCTGTGTTTGCATTTTGTTATGCGAGCTTGTGCCAGTGTGTAGTTCAGTGTGTGTGGTTCAGTGTGTGTGTGTGTGTTGGTGTGCAGTGTGTAAAGGGGGGGACTTTCCCCACGACCTTTGAATTAACCAACACTGAACAATAAATAATTCCATGACACACCGAAACGTCTCAAATTAATGTATCACCGCAAGTTTGGCCATCATGGTCAAGGGAACTGTAACCGGATGCACAATCTCTCCCATCCTCTTCGTCATGGGGATGAACCTCCTCATAAAAGCTGCTGGGAAAGAAGCCCGAGGATCAGTGATGGAATTGGGCATTCAACAGCCCCCAACAAGAGGTTACATGGATGATATCTCTGTAATGACCACGACCCATGTGGAGGCGAGATGGGTGCTAACAGTTCTGGACCACATGGCAACGTGGGCCAGAATGAAGTTTGTAGAAAATCCTCCCACCTGCCCAGGTAATGGTGGGCGGGACCCACACACATCAGCCAAACAGACCTCACCTGAGGTGTTAAAAGCTTCAATCAGGCATTGCTCTGCCTCTTTCCACTGTTGTTGAAGCATGCTGCCTGGTTGTGGAGCTGCAAATTTCCTGTTGATTGTTCATCTTGATGCATTGTCTGAGTGAGTTCATGCTGGTTATTTATATGCTGAAAAATAAGTATTTCAATAGATTCATTCCTATATTGTTGGTGATTTATTATTGCTCTAATTTGTTTGTAGCTGTTGAATCATCATCACGACCATCTGTACAACAATCAACTTTATTAAAGAAGAGAATAAGTATTGAAAGGCTCTCCTCTGGTCCTCATATTTTGACTGATATGCCGATGTAGAAGCTCAGTGTGCAACCCAGCCAATAGCAATCAAGTTTTTACAAAGTTTAAGCCCAAGAAATCTCGGAGCATGGTGATCCGAAAAGGTAAACTGATGAACAGGTTCAGGCAGCAAGTGCAAGGAGAAGTGTTTCCATCAGCTGAGGAGAATCCTATAAAGTGCCTTGGAAAGTGGTTTCACAACTTGGTAACTGAACAACATCATCAGTACAGAGAAGCAAACAGAGGAGTGGTTGAGGGAGTCGAAAAGTCAGGGCTCCCTGGAAAATTCAAAGCATGGCTTTACCAACATGGACTCATGTGGCTGTTGACAGTGTATGAAGTCTCTTTCACGTGTATAGAAGGAGTGGAAAGAATGATCAGTAAGTACCTCCAAAAGTGTCTGGGAATCCCTCCATGTGTTGCATCAGTAGGCCTCTAGATAAGATCAGGACAGCCCCAACCCCCCTTGCCATCTGTGGTGGAGGAATTCAAGGTAGCAAAGTGCAGAGTCTTAATGACATACAGAGACTCCCAGGATGAACAAGTCAGACATGCAGGCATCACCACCAGATCAGGATGCAAGTGGACAGCTGACGCATCTGTTGCACAAGCAGAGAGCAAATTGAGGCTACGTGACATCATAGGAACACCATGCACAGGAAGACAGGGTCTCAGAACTCCCCATGTCCAGCAGTGGAGTATGGCAGAACCCAGGGAAAGAAAAGCAATGGTCCAGGAGGAAAATATGGAACCTTGAAGAGGAAGGTCGAAGGTCAAGGGCAGTGGAACTAGCATCCCAGGGAGCCTGGACCAAATAGGACCTTCCTAAGAGAAAGATTACATGGGCAGATCTATGGAAGCTGAAACCATTCTGCATCTCCTTCCTGCTGCAATCAGTGTTTGACACTCTCAGCTCTAACAAACTTGTATAAGTGGGACATGAGAGGGAACCCCCTGTGTAAGCTTTGTAGGGAGAAGGGCACCATGGCACACATCCTGTCAGGGTGTAAAACAGCACTGCCCCAGGGGAGGTACACATGGCACAATGGCAAGGTGCTCATGACACTGGCTAACACCCTGGAGCAGCAGAGATGCAAGAAACATTTACCTCCCCTTTTGTTTCTTTGAACAAAAATCCAAAAGTGTGCCTTCATGTAAGCTGCTTTCTTTCTTATCCCTTATTTCAAATGATTACTGTGGCCAGAGCGGAATGTTTGGCACATTGTGGTAAAAATTTAATTACAGTAAAAATAAACTCATACACACGTAGAATATGGTAAGAATTCAGCAGGTTTACTTGCAGAGATGTTGAACACAGTGATCAGGTTGGGAGGTTACAGATTACATTTTAACATGATAACAGTGATGTGATCACAGGAAAAGACACTTCTTCACTAAATCAACAAAATAAACATTGTCATTAGAATACAAACTGCTTCAGACAATGTTGGCTGATGCTGATTGTGTTGGAAATGATGTGAATGACAGTATTTCAAGTACAGCTCTGCAATAAAATGCTCTTTTACAGTAAATGATTATGCAAAGAAAACCAAGCAATTTTAAGTGAAACTCTCCATGTTTTGTTGAGTATGAGCAATCCAGCTGATTTCTCTACAGGTGGATTCAATAATCACAACACACTCAGCGATGTCTAAACAGACAAAGCCTTCATTTCACAGATCCATTTGTTTTTGTTAGCACAGTTCTCAGCTCTCCATCCCTTGGGTGAGTTCTCCTGGACAGAAGCTGCACAGTCCTTGTTGTCATAATGTTGATATATCCAGTAGCTGATGGAAGAACATGATGGTTAGAAAACTGTTGACAGATTTTATGACTTATGATGTTTAAAAATGTGTCTTACCTTTCAGTCAGATCACTTCCATCGACCCACTTCCAGACCCCACTTGTTCTTCTCAAGCCAATCCAGTAGCCGTACAAACTCCTTTCACTGATTTTACAGATAAATTCCTGATGAATAATCAGAGATGTTTCAGTACCACATTCAAATGAACACATTGTGACTTTTGGACTCTTTTAAAAAGAGTACTGTTTACTGTTTCAAGCTCAGTTTGTGACATCGATGCTCCTCTCTGTTCCTGTCATGTTCCCTTTACCTGCTCCTGTCCATTTTCTATCACAACCAAATCTGCATTCCTCTGCCTGCAGTCTTCTGCAGCTTCTTCCCAGGTTTTCCAGTCACTATATGTACTGTGTACAACCAGATAACAGCTGGACTTGGACGGGGAGAGAAGCCAGCCCTCCTGACAAGGATTACACCGTCTCTCTGAGAGAAATAAGAGAGACAAATCAACAAACATGATTATTGATTTGTGATTTCAGTATTATCACTATAATCATAATACCATTTTTGTGACCATGCTGAAGTGTTTTTCAGATTGCCTTCCTTGTCTCCTGTTTTGGGGCAGTAGGCATCAAGGATCCTCTGTGTCCGAGGCAAGCTGAGCTCAGTCCTCTCTCTCCTCAGCTTCTCCACTTGTCTCTCTAAGGCGCTCTTCTCCATCTGCAGCTGCTGACTTTCTGAAGTCAGGATGCTGTTGTTTTGTCTCAGGTCACCAATGAGGACCATCTGATCGCTGAGAACCCTCCTCAAGCTGTCATTGGCTGAGCTGAGGCACAGTATGTTCTGATTGGCTGCTGCTGCAGCTGTCTGGTTTTCTCTCAGCTTGGCCATATTGTCAGAAATGAGCGAGGTAACTGCAGAGAAGGACACAGAAACGTCTCGGCTGTCAAATCAGCCACAAAATAAGAATCTGTTGTACTGTCGCTGTGGAACATGGTATTACAAATCATTTCAGTTCAACTGGCCTTCATAAAAAAGTTATCACTTTTGATGCTACGAGTCCAACCTCACTTTATTTTACAGACCAACTGTAAAGCTGACAGGACTGCATCTAAATATGAATTAGGACAATATGTTCTGTTTATGTGACAGAATAAATGTTGGGTCAATACTCACAGTAGAAACGAAGGGCCATTATGACGAAGAATATCAGCCAACACACCGATACCAGTGGAAAAGATGAAGAGAAGGAGGGAGTCTTCTCATCTAGCAGAGACAAAGAGTCCAGTCAGATCACCTGAACAGCTGATAGAAAACACTTTCATTGTGAATTTTTTTTGTTTTTTCACATTAAACACACATTCTCTGTACTTTACCCCAAACATCATCTTTTTATAGAATCATAATCATGATCATAATCATGTGGATTTCAAAATTTACCTGAAAAGTTTGGATTTTTGTCAGCAGTGCGTTCCACTGCATGAACAGAATCCTCCCTTTCCTCAATTGTCTCTGACAAATCATACATGATAAAAAACTGAACATCAGAACAATGTACAGGGAAAACACACCAGCAACATAATAAAATAATAATGGTAGTAGTATTTGTTGTACTTTGGACACTTAATTATTCAAACACAGAAACATTTGCATCACAGAATCAGTCAGATTAGTGGTAAATCATCTGGTTTTGTGTTCAAGATAAGAACTTGTGCAGATTAGATGTAGAGAGCGTCTTACCTGCAGACAGATAAACATTAGGATTTTTGAAAAGAACGGCCTGCGCGTTTGGTTTTCTGTTCATCCTGCTCACATCAGAGGGATCGCCAACAGTCTGACAGGAGGCTTGCAAGTTAATTCTTTATGTTGAGAGCGTGCCAGTGTGTTATTGTTCACGGAAACTGCTCAGTTATTTTTAACTTGTGCTTTGAGGTTTTGTCAGTCCTGTTCAGGTGAAGCAGCTAAGCTCATTTCCGAGGTTTCTCTAAAGTGGTTAAACCTTGTCACTACATGTCCTCCGTTTTTGCCTGATGAAGGTCTTGCTCCTCTCTCTCATCATAACCTAGAATTTGTTCCAGACGTTTAAGGGTTTGGTGCTGCTCACAAGTTGCAGTGAGAAAAGGTAAAAAACTGCAGCTTGCTTAACAAGCGCAGTGCAGAGAAGTGTAACGCCCCAACTATGATTTTATTGCCAAAAATGGAGCGAACTCAGAGGGAAATTATGCACTCATCCTTAACAATCATATATCTGCTTATGTGTATCATTAAAATCATGTAGCCACTTTTATTCTATATTCATGTATATTCTCTGTTTGCATTTTGTTATGCGAGCTTGTGCCAGTGTGTAGTTCAATGTGTGTGTGTGTGTGTGTGTGTGTGTGTGTGTTGGTGTGCAGGAAACACAAACACTCCCAGGCTGCACTGTCCTCGCTGCTGAGTTGAAGTGTTTCTTTGAACTCATCACACTCACCTCTTTGTATCTAATGAGCTGATGAGGAGACAGGAAGGCCTTGTTTTCTGCTCGGTGACAGTCCTAACCAGTCAGAGTTTAACCAAGCCAAATGATATGTAATGATATGTGACCAGGAGGTGTAAAGGGAGGGATACTTTATACCCTCCAGCCCTGCTATATAATACACCTCTCCATACATTATGATATCCCTCTCTGTGCTATAATGTCAACTCTTTGTATTATAATATCCTATATGGAAATGTAATATATGACACATATGCTGCTATATGAAGAAGGATATTGACAGCGAGTAGTCTGAATGACTACAGGCCAATTGCACTCACTCCACTGATCTCAAAATGCTTTGAGGGGGTGATCCTGGTCCATATAAAGTGCACCATCCCTGTCACCCTGGACCAGCACCAGTTTGCTTACCGAGCGAACAGGTCGACTGAAGACAACATCAGCATCACCCTACACACAGCCCTCCAACACCTGGAGAAACCTAACACATATGTTAGGCTTTATCTATGAGCAGGATAAGAAAAAAAAAAAAATCATTACTTTTGCTGCAAACAAGGCCAGAGAGGAACGTTTGGCAATTGGAGGTAAAAATTTAATTACAATAAAAATAAACTCATAAACACATAGAATATGGTTAAGAATTCAGCAGGTTTACTTACAGAGATGTTGAACACAGTGATCAGGTTGGGAGGTTACAGATTACATTAACATGGTAACAGTGATGTGATCACTGGAAAAGACACTTCTTCACTAAATCAACAAAATAAACATTGTCATTAGAATACAAACTGCTTCAAACAATGTTGGTTGATGCTGCTTGTGTTGGAAATGATGTGAATGACAGTATTTCAAGTACAGCTCTGCAATAAAATGCTCTTTTACAATAAATGATTATGCAAAAAAAATCAAGCAATTTTAACTGAAATTCTCCATGTTTTGTTCGTGAGTATGAGCAATCCAGCTGATTTCTCTACAGGTGGATTCAATAATCACAACACACTCAGCAATGTCTGAACAGACAATGCCTTAATTTCACAGATCCATCGGTATTTGTATGCACAGTTCCCAGCTCTCCACCCCTTAGGTGAGCTCTCCTGGAAAGAAACTGCACAGTCCTTGTTGTAAGAAGGTTGGTTGATCCAGTAGCTGATGGAAGAACATGATGGTTAGAAAACTGTTGACAGATTTTATGACTCATGGTGTTTAGAAATGTGTCTTACCTTTCAGTCAGATGACTTCCATCGACCCACTTCCAGACCCCACTTGTTCTTCTCAAGCCAATCCAGTAACCATACAAAGTACTGTTACTGATTTCCTGTATGAATTCCTGATGAATAATCAGAGATGTTTCAATACCACATTCAAATGGACACATTGTAACTTTTGGACTCTTTTTTTACTGCTTAAAGCTCAGTTCGAGACATCGATGCTCCCCTCTGTTCCTGTCATGTTCCCTTACCTGCTCTTGTCCATTTTCTATCACAACCAAATCTGCATTCCTCTGTCTGCAGTCTTCTCCAGCTTCTTCCCAGGTTTTCATTTCATGAAAATTATTTGGTTTTTTAACCAGATAACAGCTGGACTTGGACGGGGAGAGAAGCCAGCCCTCCTGACAAGGATTACACCATCTCTCTGAGAGAAATAAGAGACAAATCAACAAACATGATTATTTATTTGTGATTTCAGTATTATCACTATATTCATAACATAATTTTTGTGACCATGCTGAAGTGGTTTTCAGATTACCTTCCTTGTCTCCTGTTTTGGGGCAGTAGACATCAAGGATCCTCTGTGTCCGAGTCAAGCTGAGCTCAGTTCTCTCTCTCCTCAGCTTCTCCACTTGTCTCTCTAAGGCGCTCTTCTCCATCTGCAGCTGCTGACTTTCTGAAGTCAGGATGCTGTTGTTTTGTCTCAGGTCACCAATGAGGACCGTCTGATCGCTGAGAACCCTCCTCAAGCTGTCATTGGCTGAGCTGAGGCACAGTAAGTTCTGATTGGCTGCCGCTGCAGCTGTCTGGTTTTGTCTCAGCTTGGCCATATTGTCAGAAATGAGCAAGGTAACTGCAGAGAAGGACACAGAAACGTCTCAGCTGTCAAATCAGCCACAAAATAAGAATCTGTTGTTCTGTCACTGTGGAACATGGTATTACAAATCATTTCAGTTCAACTGGCCTTCATGTAAAAGTTATTATAACTTTCGATGCTCCGAGGCCAACCTCACTTTATTTTACAGACCAACTGTAAAGCTGACAGGACTGCATCTAAATATGAATTAGGACAATATGTCCTGTTTATGTGACAGAAAAAATGTTGAGTCAATACTCACAGTAGAAACGAAGGGCCATGATGACTAAGAATATCAGCCAACACACCGATACCAGTGGAAAAGACGGAGAGAAGGAGGGAGTCTTCTCATCTAGCAGAGACAAAGAGTCCAGTCAGATCACCTGAACAGCTGATAGAAAACACTTTCATGTGAGTCACATTTTTTTTAGACATACATTCTTTGAAATATATCACATACTGTGTTCAACTCTTTACTTTACTGAAAATGTCATCTTTTTTACAGAATCATAACCATAATCATGTGGATTTCAAAATTTACCTGAAAAGTCTGGATTTTTGTCAGCAGTGCGTTTCACTGCATGAACATAGTCCTCCCCTTCCTCAATTGTCTCTGTCAAATCATACATGATAAAAAACTGAACATCAGAACAATGTACAGGGAAAATACACCAGCAACATAATAAAATAATAATGGTAGTAGTATTTGTTGTACTTTGGTAACTTCATCATTCAAACACAGAAACATTTGCATCACAGAATCAGTCAGATTAGTGGTAAATCATCTGGTTTTGTGTTCAAGATGAGAACTTGTGCAGATTAGGTGTAGAGAGCGTCTTACCTGCAGACAGATAAACATTAGGATTTTTGAAAAGAACGGCCTGCGCGTTTGGTTTTCTGTTCATCCTGCTCACATCAGAGGGATCGCCAACAGTCTGATAGGAGGCTTGCAAGTTAATTCTTTATGTTCAGGGTGTGTCAGTGTCTTATTTCTCACGGAAACTACTTAATTATTTTTAACTTGTGCTTTGAGGTTTTGTCAGCCCTGTTCAGGTGAAGAAGATGAGCTCATTTCTGCGGTTTCTCTCAAGTTGTTAAGCCTTGTTTTTGTGACTCCTGCATCTTGTCTTGGTGGTGAATTCGTGAACTTGCTATGAATTCAAGCATGTCCCTTTTTTCATGACAAATTCAGGGAAAAACCAACATAAATCATCTTACAGTAAGGTGTGTGGCCACCAGGAGCCTCCCAAGCAGCTTCAATACTCTTCAATGCCCAAAAATGGAGCGAGCTCAGAGGGAAATTATGCTCTCATCCTTAACAATAATATATCTGCTCATGTGTATCATTAAAATCATGGCGCCACTTTTATTTTATATTCATTTATATTCTGTGTTTGGATTTTGTTATGCAAGCTTGTGCCAGTGTGTACTTCCGTGTGTGTCTGTGTGTGTTTGTGTGTGTGTGTGTGTGTGTGTGTGTGTGTGTGTGTGTGTGTGTGTGTGTGTGTGTGTGTGTGTGTGTGTGTGTATGTGTGTGTGTGTGTGTGTGTGTGTGTGTTGGTGTTGGTGTGCAGGAAACAGAAACACTCCCAGGCTGCAGTGTCCTCACTGCTGAGTTGAAGTGTTTCTTTGAACTCATCACACTCACCACTTTGTATCTAATGAGCTGATGAGGAGATAGGAAGGCCTTGTTTTCTTCTCGGTGACAGTCCTAACCAGTCAGAGTTTAACCAAGCCAAATGATATGTAATGATATGTGACCAGGAGGTGTAAAGGCTAAAAGCTAAAAATGGCTAAATAAGAAGAAAAGCTGACCTAATAAGGATGGTCACTCAGCAGGTGCAGTCAGAATACAAGAAGCAGCCACCGCTGGCAGGTTTGTAGATCCTGGTGGTGAAAGGTGGTGTCCACATTGCCAAACTAACAACCAAAGCAGGGACAAGAGCAGCCCCCACCGTGCCATCTCTTCTCCACTTCTCCCCTCCAACACCACCAACACCACCACCACCACTGGGGCCTGGCTCACCTTTTCCACTACCAGCAGCAACAGAAACAGATGGCAGGTGTGCATCTGTTGGCGGCAGCCTCTCTCCCAATCCTCATCTTGGAGAATCCAGCAGTGTAACTCCACACGACCTCGGGGTTGATAAACCCAAACAGCTCCTCCTGGATCGTTTTCCAGTTCAGCTCTTCTCAAGGATGAAACTTTCAGCAGCGCATGGTACCAAAACAGAGCCTGGCTTGAGCTCTCTGTGAAAGGCGATGCTGCGTACTGTTTCCCTTATAGACACTTCAGAGCTCATGCATCTTTTCAGTGAATGTTTGCAAATCTCGAGCAGGCCTGACAGTCGATGAGAGAGAGCAGAAGAAACGCTGACATAGTTCTGATTGATGTGTGGCGCTGTCCACGGTGCTGATGCATCTGGCACCATGTGGCTGTTTGGTGAATTTGTTTTGCACTAATGAACAAATTAGGCCTCAGACTGTTTGTGTGTGAACTGTAAGGTTAAATGGGTTCAGACCACATGACTTTAGTAGGCCGGCCTATACTGTGCCATCCTTGTAATAGGCTGCACTATCGGGGCGAGATAATTCATAACGACTGAACTGAAGTGTCATCATTACAATGTCATCATTAAGTAAATGAGAATGTAATTTCATTGTAGTCCTTTACCATATGAACCTATATACCTTATTCCACATAAATCATAGTAGTAAACTATACAGTATGAATCTGTAATCGCATTGAATGGCTGTGATTGTCAGGGCCCGCCCATAAAAACCAAATGCCCAATCATCAAGTTTCCTCTGGCGCCTGGTCTGGTTTGGCATTGAGCTCATAGTGGCTCTATCAGACTGGACTGAAGTTTGTTGAGAGCTGTTTCCACTATTTTTTCCTCCCTCGTGTATATAAACAGGGGGGACAACAAAATTAGAAAAACCTCTCAATGTAATGTAGTCCAGTACAAGACCTCTGCAAAACTACAAGCTGATGTTGTAGTACAGTAAACATAGAAATGATACATTCTCCACAATGTCAACAAAAACTAAACATTATGAATTTTGTTAAAAGGTAGAATTTATGGCAGATGTTGCACTGAACTACATTATATACAGGTGGACGTGATAAATTGGCCACTGAGCATAGGTTTATAACATATATGAAATACCCAGACTAAAATTTATACAACGGGCAGCCAGGGTGGGTCAGAAGGCCACAACAGGCTGATTTTTTTTACCATCAGGGTCAAAGCATAAAGCTTTTTAACAAAGTTACAAATGGAAACCTCTTGCTGCAGTGGTGCAGCGCTCCAGTCAGGCCAATTCACAGGAAGTACACTGTGCTAAAACCAAAAACTGAGAAAACACCCCCACCCCCCCAACAGAAAACCACTCACCAAAACCAGAAGCAGAGCCACAGCAAACCTTCAGCTCACACTGCACCAGCCGCTGCTGGAGCTGCAGGCCAACAGCAGCCACAGCACTAAAAGATTAAACTGTGAATTAAAACTGCACTGAATCTCCTACAACATCAGTTAAACAATGAACGTCAATCAGAACTGAATTTAAATTAAATTCTGGAGGCTCATGAAGACCTTACGAAGACACGTTTTGTCCTTTAAAGGTCCCATGATGTACACTTAGTTTTAGTTTAACTGCTGATATCCCTAGCATGATGTATTTGTGGTTTTGAGTACCTGTGATCTGCTAAATATAGTTTTACAGCTCCTCTTCCTTGCCTTTATCCCGGAGCTCTGTCAGCACGGTTCATTTAGCCAATCAGAAGAGAGAATCAGCCCCTCTCCACTGATTGGCTGACTGTTTTCTGAGTGACATATGGTTGAGCCAATCAACTGACGTCACTGCGCAATGCATTCTGGGACGTAAACAGTAGAGCTAGAGAAAAATGGAGCCAACGAGATACAGTAACTATTTGAAAACTTGTCGAAAGCAAGTTATCATCTTACGTAAGATTGTCATGGCTACCACCAAGCGTGATGTTATACAACTGTACGTACTTGAGCCCAATTGCGATCCCGAACCACAGACGAAGCCAGCATTGTGTTGCTATGGTGATGGCGACAAGCATGGACGCAGCGGCCTTGTCAGCCAGCCAACTGGAGCTTATCATGTTTTCTAGACATTGTGTTTCCCCAAAATTGAATAAATACCACACATAGCAACATAAAACTGCTTTGCTAGCTCAATCATGTTGTTACTAGAATATCCGCTGGAATTTTTTTTTTTTTCATGGACTGATTGTTATACTTCTGCCGACTTCTCAGTCATTTTTAAGCTAACAGCTGCAGTGACATTGACTCACCAACACAGCTGATTTTTATCTACAACCAACTTATATTAACAGTTATATTTAAATACAGGCCACTGCTTTCCAGTGTCAGCGCCAGTTCAAACATCTGTCTTTTAATAAACTCACCAGCAGATGTTTTATTTCATCTGGGGGGGTGTCACTCCAATTTAACATCAGCTCCGATTGATGTGGCTAAGCAGCAAAAGTAACGACAGTAAGCAGTCACATTAAGGCTGAACAGAGTTATATAATTTCAACCCCACCTTTTGGGGGCTTTTGCTAATCACCTTTTCAGGCTATTATCAATTTACCTCTGAAATAAAGACGACAGTTTTCACAAATGTGTTGATTTATTAAATGTTCATTTCAATGTACAGATGCAAACAAATTGACATTGATTAAATCAATGGCCTAGGAAACTCATAAAGACTAAACAAATTAATAACGATTAATAGGCTAATTAATAACTGATATCAAGAACAAAGTTATAGCCGCACATCTCTGTGGAAAATCTGACAGGTACTGTCCGTGGTGCTGAACCTGCCTCAGAGGATACTTTCCGTGTTGCTGACTCTGCCTCAGCGGGTACTGTCCCTGGTGCTGAATCCGCCGAGGCATTTACTGTCCGTGGTGCTGAATCTGCTGAGGCAGGCACTGTCCTTGGTGCTGAACCTGCCTCAGCGGATACTTTCCGTGTTGCTGATTCTGCCTCAGTAGGTACTGTCCATGGTGCTGAATCAGCCTCAGCGGGTACTGTCCGTGCTGCTGATTCTGCCTCAGCAGGTACTGTCCTTGGTGCTGAATCTGCTGACATGGGTACTGTCCGTGGTGCTGAATCAGCCTCGGGTACTGTCCATGCTGCTGACTCTGCTGAGGCATTTCATCCTCTTTATCATAGAAATTAAAGCTGCATAAAATTCACAGAGGGTCTTGTTTAGCTTTTCTTTCCTTAGAGGCTTTTGATGCGGGTTCCAGTGAAATGTTTCGTGTTGCTATGGAAACCACACAGACTATGGATATAAAATATAGGTGGAGTAATATTTTCAGTGATGAGGTATTTTTCATTTTTCATGGCTAGCTGTGCTGTCATGCTCATTTGAGCACATTCTAAACGTCTGATTGACCAATGAGATTGCTCGGTTGGATCTATGTGTTGTATAATAGATATTTCATATGCATTCACTATGCAATTTGAGTTCTGCTGCGTTAATTGACTCTTGGCCATGCCAAGGACCCCACCACACGTGTCTGTCCTTCTGTCTGTCTGTCTGTCTATCTATCTATCTATACAGACAGAAAGAGACACACAGACAGAGACAGACAGACAGACAGACAGATAGATAGATAGATAGATAGATAGATAGATAGATAGATAGATAGATAGATATACTACCAGTCAAAAGTTTGGACACACCTTCTCATTCAATGTTTTTTCTTTATTTTTACTACTTTCTACATTGTAGATGCGTACTGAAGACATCAAATATATGAAGCAAGATATATGGAATTATGTAGCAAAGAAAAAAATATTAAATAACTAAATATGTTTTATATTTTAGATTCCTCAAAGTAGCCACCCTTTGCTTTGTTGACAGCGCTGCAAACCCTTGGCCTTTTTTCAGTGAGCTTCATGATGTAGTCACTTGAGATGGTTTTCACTTCAGAGGTGTGTCTTGTCAGGGTTCATTTGTGGAATTTCTTGCCTTCTTAACGGGGTTGGGACCATCAGTTGTGTTGTGCAGAAGTCAGGTTGGTACACAGCTATAACAGCCCTATTTGACAACTGTTAGAATTCATATTATGGCAAGAACCAATCAGCTAAATAAAGAGAAACGACAGTCTAACATTACTTTAAGAACTGAAGGTCAGTCAGACCAGAAAATTGCAAAAACTTTGAATGTGTCCCAAAGTGCAGTCACAAAAACTATCAAGGGCTACAACGAAACTGGCTCACATGAGGAACCCCCCAGGAAAGGAAGACCAAGAGTCACCTCTGCTGCTGAGGATAAATTCATCTGCGTACCCAACCTTAGAAATCGCAAGTTAACAGCACCTCAGATTAGAGCCCAGATAAATGCCACACAGAGTTCTAGTGGCAGACACATCTCTACATCAACTGTGCAGAGGAGACTGTGCTAATTAGGCCTTTATGGTCAAATAGCTGCTAGGAAACCACTTCTAAGGAATGTCCATTCCTTGTGTTCCTCGGCCCAGACAAAGTGGAAATCTGTGCTTTGGTCTGATGAGTCCAAATTTGAGATCTTT
This sequence comes from Myripristis murdjan, assembly GCF_902150065.1. NCBI lineage: Eukaryota > Metazoa > Chordata > Actinopteri > Holocentriformes > Holocentridae > Myripristis > Myripristis murdjan. Next base: position 31,088,378 of record NC_043995.1, on the reverse strand, counting down.
GGTTCCACCCGTCGTGTCTTTGTGTGACGCAGAAAAGGTGAATGGATGGTCTCTAAATGCATGGTTCCCACCGTGAAGCATGGAGGAGGAGGTGTGATGGTCTGGGGGTGCTTTGCTGGTGACACTGTTGGGGATTTATTCAAAAATGAGATGGACCGCAGAGTGAAGACAAAAGGGCCAACAAGTAGAGTTCTCATCGGGCCTGAAAATTAAGACCCGACCCGACCCGGGCCGGACTGGGCCAGCCCGAGGCCCGACCCGACCCGACTAATTAGCCGAACTTTAGGCCCGACAGCCCGATAAAGCCCGAAAAAAAAAAAAAAAAATCGCCAAATTTGCCATTATTTAGCAGAGCCGGTCGGCCGCGGCACCGGGGCACCATCAGTCGGTATCAAGCGGGCCGGCCGCGGCACTGGCCAGCATCAGGCAGCTCACCTGTCAGATCCGGCAGACCTGACGGGTGGGTGCGGTATCGGACGGTGCCGCGGCCGGCCCGCCTGATGCCGACTGATGGTGCCGCGGCATGTGCGGGTCAATACGGTAGTCTAGAAAACTGGAGATTTTTTTTTTTTCCCGTGCGCCCCCAGTTGCACTGCCCATCGCAAAAACCGTCCCTGCTGCCGAGTCTGCCAGCACAGTGGGATACTGCTGCAACTCTCTCTCACTTGTTTGCTCTGCGCTCGCACAGCTGATCGTCTGTCTGTCACTGAAAGTTTAGCCTCCAAATCCAATCCAGTCTCTCACTCTCTCCACCAGTCACATAAAAATGAAACGTCATAATCAATAACACAACACATAGCCTAATTCTATTTTTTATTAAAAAAAAAAAAAAAAAATCCCCCACAGAACCCGAAGCCCGACCCGACCCGACCCGCCCAATTCACGTAAATTTTAGGCCCGACCCGACCCGAAAATGTCGGGTCGGGTCGGGTCGGGTCGGGTTCGGGCAGAATATGAGAACTCTACCAACAAGTGCTCAGCATCTCTAGGAACTCATTCAAGACTGTTGGAAAACCATTTCAGGTGACTACCTCATGAAGCTCATCGAGAGAATGCCAAGAGTGTGCAAAGCAGTAATCAAAGCAAAGTGTGGCTATTTTGAAGAATCTAAAATATAAAACATGTTATTTCACACTTTTTTGTTACAACATAATTCCATATGTGTTCATTCATAGTTTTGATGCCTTCAGTGAGAATCTGCAATGTAAATAGTCATGAAAATAAAGAAAAAGCATTAAATGAGAAGCTTTTGACTGGTAGTGTATGTCAAAAACACAGAAGTAGGTGTGGTGAGAATTTAGAATGAGAATCATGAGAATGAGAATGGCAGTGAGAAATGAGATATCCCTCTAAATCTGGCTGAAAAAAATGGCCTAAAATATTTTCACTGACCCCCTGTCAATTCTTTCTGGATATGGGTCTGCCTTGAGCTTCATTGTCTTTTCAGCCACGCAGTCATTTTAAAGCTAACGTTAGACATAGTGTAGCTTTGTGGTGTCTGTAAATGGACTGCATTTTCTAGTCTACTGTCCATTCAAAGCGCTTTACAATGTTTTTGCCTCACTCATTCACACACTGACAGCAGAGGTGCCAAGATGTCCATCAGGAGCGATGAGGGGTTCAGAATCTTCCCCAAGGACACTTCGACACACTCTGGGGGAGCTGGCGATCGAACCGGGAACCTTTCGGTTACCGGATGATTGCTCTACCTCTTGGGCCATGCTGCCCCTGAGGCTACTGGTTCTGTCCAGACAGAAAACGAAAGGAAGTCCAGACCGTCACCGTAATCTTGCATTATAGACAACCAACTTCAGATGTTTATTCCCTGCCTCTTTAGGGCTCACTCAAAGCTAAGCAGCTGGCATTGTTCTTGCTAAAATAATTTAAAAATGGTTTGGCATCCATATTTGTAATTAATTCACTCTGATCAAATTTTTTTAACAGACTAACGTAAGTCTTGCTCCCCTCCCTCACGCAGCACACGAACATGAACGGTGCATTCCTTGGTTGTGATTGGTCAGGTTGTAGGCCAGAGGAGTTCAATTGGTTAAAGTAATATCAGGTAAGCTAATAAGATGCAGAATAGCCTGGGAGTCATCACAGAGAGTTACTGTGATGTAGATTTAACTAAAGAGAAAGAGAGAGAGAGAGAGAGAGAGAGAGAGAGAGAAGGATTTAACTTAAAGAGACAGTAGTACAACGTTTCTTGTCGGAAAAAAAAAGAAAAGAAGCTTTTTGTTGCTTTTTATTCAGGTCCGGCCCAGCTAATGATCAGGGTGGGCACAGCCCCATAAAGTCCGCCTTTGAACACGGGTCGGTTCATAATTTGCTCCCTGACGGAGCTGCTTTACCGCTGGACTGAAGCCTTTATGAGTGCTGATGCAGCAAATTTGGACTCGGATATTCACTGTTATGAGAGTGTGATGTGTGTTTAAAAAAAAAAAAAAAATCCATGCTGCTCTCTTAGCCAGGTCTCCACTGAAAAAGTACTTTTTTGTGAGGCACTGAGACCAAATGATGAAATTAATAAGTAAACTAAATAAAATAAATTAGGGTTGGGTGGCCAATAAACCCTCAAGTAATGTCTGAGACAGAAGATGCTGAAGGGAGGATGGAGATGTGACAGGAGGGCCTGTTTCAGTCCCAGGCCTTTTACACATCTAACACATTTCACACTGTTCAAAAGTAAAGCAGTTTGAATTTACCAGCAGGAAGTACAGCTGCAAAATACAAGACATTATTATAAATAAAAGACATGTGCAAACGGGGGACTCTAGGACTCAGTTTCACCATTTGTCTAATGAAGGTGAGAGATCACCTGGACCTTTAAAGAGCCCGTGAGTGGACTCTTACTGTCTTGATTTGATGTATTTCCTGTTGAAACAGGAAGTTTGGGCGGGACATGGTGCAGGGAAGGATCATTCAGAAGTGCAAACCAACATGATCTCAGTTTGGGAGAAAGACAGACTTTTATTCTGAATGGATGAGGTGGATGAGAGAGGATGTTTGAAGACTTGTGAAGGTTGTGCCAGTTGAAATTTGACTTTCCAGCCACTAGTACAGGGTGCTGTCACTATATGAGATGCTCTACTTTACAGGAAGTGGAGGTCATGTGAGGTCATTTCATGGAGACAGCTTCATCCCTGCTCCTGTGAGCGCTCCTCATGCTGTTGGCAAGGCAAGCCAACTTTTTATTGTGTGTTTTAAATCACATAAGGAGAGGAAATGTTTGCTGCACTGCCCTCTAGAGGCTGATACTGTCGGTCACGTTGCACTGGTGGCTGCACCGAGTCAGTGATGCAGCAGCAGGGAATTTGAGCAGCTGTCAGTGGTAAAATACCTGCGGCTGTACCTTTTATGCCCTTATTCATGACCTTTACATTAGACCATTTTCATCCAAAAACACTAAGGGCTCTAGTTTCCCGGCGCAGCGCAGGGTGGCGCAGTGAGGCGCACCCTGCGCAGAGCTAGTTTCGACCAGCGCAACGCGCGAGGCGAACGGTTTCCAAGTTTCGCAGACGGATCTGCGCCGAGATGGGAGTGGCGACGCAGCAGGGGGAGGTGTCGACAGATTCATCTTGGCGCAGTGACAGTTTCGTGCCAAAAGGCTTCGCCGAGGTGCGCCAAAAGCTCGCCTCCTGAAACCACGTCTACTTTCGGCGCAAGGCGCAGCGTGGCTGGCGCAGTGGAAGTTTGGCTGACAGGCGGGCAGTGCGCACAGTCACCACAACCTCACAGGCAGGTTTCCAGAATGTCAGGCACAGTAACAATGCAATAAATACCCACAGAAACCACTATTCAATGCTACTATCTCAGTCAGCACATAAACGTACCTCCATATCGACTGTCCCGTCACATCTGATGTCAGATCAAAGGAGACTGGCACCGTTTGGCAGCGTAATGGAAACCCAACCTGATCACCTGTCAGTCAAACAATGTAGCCTATCCAGTACCGTGATGTCTTTTTTCCAGTCATGGTGTCTGGCGCTGCCCCTGTTAACTACACAGTTTTTCTTCCATATATATTTAAATATTCCACTCTGGGTTTTTGTTATCCGGTAATCACCGGACTATGACTGGTAAAATCTGCCAAAGTCCGGTAATTTTTAAATGTCCGGTGAAAATATTCACAATTTGAATTTTATTAAAACAGTCAATTTCCACGTAATTTTATTTATAAGACTGCGTGATCCCTGTCTCCGGTGTACCAGAGGGAGAGAGAGGTTTTTTTTCTGCAGATCGGATCAAAACAGCACAGCGAAGTCGCTGAGAACAAGGTCACAAGACTGATGCGCATTGCAAGTTGCGGAGAGACACTTGAGACTTTTGATTTTAATTCAGCTGATGAATTAAGTTTTTATTGCATCTATTTGATTTCAAGTTGGCAGCATGCCGCGTTATTAAAATGATATGAGCCAGTTTTTTTGTTTGCAAATTGTAGTTGCAATTGTATGCAACGTTCATGTTAAAAGAGCACAGGCTTGTGCAATATTTCTTTATTTATTTTAGACGTTACGCACGTGAGTCAATTGACGGCACTAATTTTATTTGATACAGCCTGCTTTTCAATAAAAAGATTACGCTATAAATTGACATGCCTTGATATCATTCTTATATAGCCTGCATATAATTTTAAGCTCAGTAAATTCAGATAATATTTGACCGGAATTTCAAACATTTGTCTGGTAAATTGAAAACCTGCCGGTCACGTTGTCCTGTGCCAATTTATTCTAACGGAAATCCTGATTCCACACATATCGAAAATGTAAAATGCATCGGTTCCTTGCCAGACACTGGGAGTTTAGAACAGCAAATGTAAAAGCTTTCATGAACCGGATTTTGTTTTAATCTCTAGTGTGTTGTTGCATCAGTAAGTGATGGAGTCGAAAGTTGCAAAACAAACATGTAGGCTATTTATATGAATATGGAGAGGATTATCCTTTGAGGTAAAAACATTCATTAAAAATGGGGGCTTCACAGTAAAATTTATATTTGCTCGTAAAAATCAATAACTTTAACAGACGGTGACAGAGCTAGAAAAAAAGAGATGCGAGGCAGGTAGGTAATGGAAAGACAGGGGACTCAGGAAGACACATTTAAGGATAGATGCATGGATGGATGGGTGGTTAGATGGATGGGTGGACAGATGGATGGCAGGTAGCTCCAGCAACATTGCAGCATCCAAGACTGGCCTCAGTGCGTGTGTGATGCGGCTGCTCTCTTCGTCCATGTCAAATGTGTAGACTACCACTACGCCTTCACGCAGCGCATTTTAAAGGCCAGGACAGGGGCTCATTTGATTGGTTTAAAGTGAATCGGCTGTGTCAAACCCACACCACGCCTTCTCTCCTCCCTTGCGCCGGTAGGAGGAACGGCGCAGTAGTTGCGCCAAGGCGCACGGCGTGCCAAACTTGCAAAATCCACTTGACCACACCCAGGTGGCGCAGCGCAGCGCAGCGCCCGCGCCTCGCCAGGTCTGCGAAACTAGAGCCCTAAGACACTAAAAGACAGACTAAGAAAATCTTTGGAGATTTTGACCCCTCCACTCAGCGGTGGAGAAACTTTGGGACACTTCCTTTACATCAAGAAGTGATGTTAAATTATGAATAATTAAACACAGAAAAAAATGTGTCAGTGTGCTTCTAAAAAAAAAAAAAAAAAAAAAAGACCACTGATATTGTCTGTCTCCCAAAATCAACAGTTACTGATCTATTATACATAAAAAGTTCAGTTAACTGTGAAATTGTGCACTGTTGGATATGTCTACCTTTTCATCAAATCTTCAGAGAGCTGAGCTGATGTCCTGCTGTGATCTGTCACTATCTGCTGCAGTGTGGGGAGACGGCCACCAGAGGGAGGCACTGAGGTCAAAATCCAACACTGCCCTTTAATGGAACCACCAATACTTTCAACAGTTACACCTCTAGAATATGGTAGATATGGGTTTGAGAATCCTGATTGAGATTTTGTTTATTATTATATGGTAAGGTAAGATACTATAGTAAAGTTTCAGTTTTTTTTTTTAATTAATTAATTTATTTTTTTTTAAAAAGCTTTTCTCTTCAGTGTGTGTTCTTCTCACTCTCCTGATGTGTTGTTCTATGCAGTGAGTTGATTTGTTTCTGAAACTGGTTTTGAAGAGTGTTCACTTCTCAAAGATCACTTTCACTCAATAAGACTGACAAAAATCAACACAACATTAAACTCAAGACTTGCATTTAGGACTCGCATTGTCCTACAATGAAGAATACATATAAATCACTGTAGTTTTTCATCAAGGTTTAAGTGAAATAATTTTAAATGATATAATATTAGGCCAATGTGTGATAGACTGATTTTTACCCGGGGTTTTATTAGATGCGGTACCAACAGCGTCAAACAAACTTGGCAGCAAATTTGGAGCGAGCATAAAAATGAAATTCAAAGAATCATGTAGCTGCTGTGGCTTATTATTCTGGTATTATTCTTGTATTTTGTGGGTAATATACACTATATTACCAAAAGTATTCGCTCACCCATTCAAATGATCAGAATCAGGTGTCCTAATCACTTGGCCTGGCCACAGGTGTATAAAATCAAGCACTCAGGCATGCAGACTGTGAAACAAGACATTTGTGAAAGAATGGGCCGCTCTCAGGAGCTCAGTGAATTCCAGCGTGGAACTGTCATAGGATGCCACCTGTGCAACAAATCCAGTCGTGAAATTTCCTCGCTCCTAAATATTCCACAGTCAACTGTCAGCTCTATTATAACAAAATGGAAGCGTTTGGGAACAACAGCAACTCAGCCACGAAGTGGTAGGCCACGTAAAGTGACGGAGAGGGGTCAGCGGATGCTGAAGCGCATAGTGCAAAGAGGTCGCCGACTTTCTGCACAGTCAATTGCTACAGAGCTACAAACTTCATGTGACCTTCAGATTAGCCCAAGTACAGTACGCAGAGAGCTTCATGGAATGGGTTTCCATGGCCGAGCAGCTGCAGCCAAGCCACACATCACCAAGTGCAATGCAAAGCGTCGGATGCAATGGTGTAAAGCACGCCGCCACTGGCCTCTAGAGCAGTGGAGACGCGTTCTCTGGAGTGATGAATCACGCTTTTCCATCTGGCAATCTGATGGACGAGTCTGGGTTTGGAGGTTGCCAGGAGAACGGTACATTTCAGACTGCATTGTGCCGACTGTGAAATTTGGTGGAGGAGGAATTATGGTGTGGGGTTGTTTTTCAGGAGCTGGGCTTGGCCCCTTAGTTCCAGTGAAAGGAACTTTGAATGCTTCAGGATACCAAAACATTTTGGACAATTCCATGCTCCCAACCTTGTGGGAACAGTTTGGAGCGGGCCCCTTCCTCTTCCAACATGACTGTGCACCAGTGCACAAAGCAAGGTCCATAAAGACATGGATGACAGAGTCTGGTGTGGATGAACTTGACTGGCCTGCACAGAGTCCTGACCTGAACCCGATAGAACACCTTTGGGATGAATTAGAGCGGAGACTGAGAGCCAGGCCTTCTCGACCAACATCAGTGTGTGACCTCACCAATGCGCTTTTGGAAGAATGGTCAAAAATTCCTATAAACACTCTCCTCAACCTTGTGGACAGTCTTCCCAGAAGAGTTGAAGCTGTAATAGCTGCAAAAGGTGGACCGACATCATATTGAACTCTATGGGTTAGGAATGGGATGGCACTTCAGTTCATAGTATGAGTAAAGGCAGGTGAGCGAATACTTTTGGTAATATAGTGTATGTTACAGGATCCTGTGTAATGAGATCCTTTCCTACTTGATTAAAGTTCATGTTAAATCTTCATGTGGCAATTTGAGTTACAAAATAAAATACAATACAATAAACTCGTACATAGAATATGGCTAAGATTTCAGCAGGTTTACTTGCAGAGATGTTGAACACAGTGATCAGGTTGGGAGGTTACAGATTACATTTTAACATGATAACAGTGATGTGATCACAGGAAAAGACACTTTTTCACTAAATCAACAAAACAAACATTGTCATTAGAATACAAACTGCTTCAAACAATGTTGATTGATGCTGCTTGTGTTGGAAATGATGTGAATGACAGTATTTCAAGTACAGCTCTGCAATAAAATGCTCTTTTACAGTAAATGATTATGCAAAGAAAACCAAACAATTTTAACTGAAATTCTCCATGTTTTGTTCATGAGTATGAGCAATCCAGAAGATTTCTCTACAGGTGGATTCAATAATCACAACACACTCAGAGATGTCTAAATAGACAAAGCCTTCATTTCACAGATCCATTGGTATTTGCCAGCACAGTTCCCAGCTATCCATCCCTCAGGTGACCTCCACTGGACAGAAGCTGCACAGTCGTTGTTGTCAGAAGGTCGGTTGATCCAGTAGCTGATGGAAGTAAATGATGGTTAGAAAACTGTTGACAGATTTTATGACTTATGGTGTTTAGAAATGTGTCTTACTTTTCAGTGAGATCACTTCCATCAACCCACTTCCAGACCCCATTTATTCTTCTCAAGCCAATCCAGTAGCTGTATGAACTCCTTTCATTGATTTTAAAGATGAATTCCTGGTGAATAATCAGAGATGTTTCAGTACCACATTCAAATGGACACATTGTGACTTTTGGACTCTTTTTTTTACTTTTTCAAGCTCAGTTTGTGACATCGACGCTCCTCTCTGTTCCTGTCATGTTCCCTTTACCTGTTCATGTCCATTTTCTATCACAACCAAATCTGCATTCCTCTGCCTGCAGTCTTCTCCAGCTTCTTCCCAGGTTTTCCATTCATGGTAATTATTTGTTACAACCAGATAACAGCTGGACTTGAACGGGGAGAGAAGCCAGCCCCTCTGACAAGGATTACACCGTCTCTCTGAGAGAAATAAGAGAGACAAATCAACAACCATGATTACTGATTTGTGATTTCAGTATTATAACTATAACCATAAAATAATTTTTGTGACAATGCTGAAGTGGTTTTCTGATTACCTTCCTTGTCCCCTGTTTTGGGGCAGTAGGCATCAAGGATCCTCTGTGTCCGAGTCAAGCTGAGCTCAGTCCTCTCTCTCCTCAGCTTCTCCACTTGTCTCTCTAAGGCGCTCTTCTCCATCTGCAGCTGCTGACTTTCTGAAGTCAGGGTGCTGTTGTTTTGTCTCAGGTCACCAATGAGCACCGTCTGATCACTGAGAACCCTCCTCAAGCTGTCATTGGCTGAGCTGAGGCACTGTAAGTTCTGATTGGCTGCTGCTGCAGCTGTCTGGTTTTCTCTCAGCTTAGCCATGTTGTCAGAAATGAGCGAGGTAACTGCAGAGAAGGACACGGAAACACCTCGGCTGTCAAATCAGCCACAAAATACGAATCTGTTGTACTGTCACTGTGGAACATGGTATTAGAAATACTTTCAGTTCACCTGGCCTTCATGTAAAAGTTATTATAACTTTTGATGCTCCGAGTGCAACCTCACTTTATTTTACAGAGTAAAGCTGACAGGACTGCATCTAAATATTAATTAGGACAATATGTCCTGTTTATGTGACAGAATAAATGTTGACTGAATACTCACAGTAGAAACGAAGGGCCATGATGACTAAGAATATCAGCCAACACACCGATACCAGTGGAAAAGATGGAGAGAAGGAGGGAGTCTTCTCATCTAGCAGAGACAAAGAGTCCAGTCAGATCACCTGAATAGCTGATAGAAAACACTTTCATGTGAGTCATATTTGTTTTTAGGATTAAACACTCATCCTTTCAAATATACCACATATTGTGTTCAACTATTTACTTTACCGCAAATGTCATCTTTTTTACAGAATCATAATCATGATCATGTTGACTTGAAAATTTACCTGAAAAGTCTGGATTTTTGTCAGCAGTGCGTTCCACTGCATGAACAGAGTCCTCCCCTTCCTCAATTGTCTCTGACAAATCATACATGATAAAAAACTGAACATCAGAACAATGTACAGGGAAAATACACCAGTAATATATAATAATAATGTTTGTAGAATTTGTTGTACTTCTGTAACTTCATCATGCAAACACGGAAGCTTTTGCTTCACAGCAGTCAGATTAGTGGTAAATCATCTGGTTTTGTGTTTAAGATGAAAACTTGTGCAGATTAGGTGCAGAGAGCGTCTTACCTGCAGACAGATAAACATTAAGATTTTTGAAAATAACGGCCTGCGCGTTTGGTTTTCTGTTCATCCTGCTCACATCAGAGGGATCGCCAACAGTCTGATATGAGGCTTGCGAGTTCATTTTTTATGTTGAGGGCGTGCCGATGTGTTATTTTTCACAGAAACTGCTGAGTTTTTTTTTTTTTTACTTGTGCTTTGAGGTTTTGACAGTTGTCTTTAGGTGAAGAAGACGAGCTCATTTCCGACATTTCTCTCAAGTTGTTAAGCCTTGTTTGTGTCACTCCTGCATCTTGTCTTGGTGCTGAAGTTGTGAACTTGCTATGAATTCTCAGAGGAAAATCATGCTCTCGTCCTGAACAATCGCATACCTGCTTATGTCTATCATTAAAATCACTTTTATTCTATATTCATGTATATTCTCTTATTGCATTTTGTTATGCGAGCTTGTGCCAGTGTGTACTTCAATGTGTGTGTGTGTGTGTGTGTGTGTGTGTGTGTTGGTGTGCAGGAAACACAAACACTCCCAGGCTGCACTGTCCTCGCTGCTGAGTTGAAGTGTTTCTTTGAACTCATCACACTCACCACTTTATATCTAATGAACTGATGAGGAGACAGGAAGGCCTTGTTTTCTGCTCGGTGACAGTCCTAACCAGTCAGAGTTTAACCAAGACAAATGATATGTAATGATATGTGACCAGGAGGTGTAAAGGGGGGGGGGATACTTTATGCACTGCAGCCCTGCTATAATACCCCTCTCCATACATTATGATATACCTTTCTAGGTGCTATAATGTCAACTCTTTGTATTATAATATCCTATATGGAAATGTAATATATGACACATATGCCGTTATATCAAGAAGGATATTGACAGCGAGTAGTCTGAATGACTACAAGCCAATTGCACTCACTCCGCTGATCTCAAAATGCTTTGACGGGGTGATCCTGTCCCATATTAAGTGCACCATCCCTGTCACCCTGGACCAGCACCAGTTTGCTTACCGAGCGAACAGGTCAACTGAAGACAACATCAGCATCACCCTACACACAGCCCTCCAACACCTGGAGAAACCTAACAAATATGTTAGGCTTCTCTTCTTGGATTTCAGCTCAGCCTTTAACACTGTCATCCCCAGCAGTCTGGGGTCCAAGCTGTGCTATCTCGGCCTAAACTCCTCTAGACTTCCTGATCAACCGGCCCAAGACTGTCAGGCTGGGAAAACACACATCCTCCCTCATCACCACCAACACCGGTGTTCCTCAAGGATATGTGTTGAGCCCCCTTCTGTTCACCCTCTTCAACCACGACTGTCAGCCAGCCCACACAACAAACACCATCATAACGTTTGCGGATGACATGACAGGTGTAGGGCTGCTTACCAACAAGGATGAGTCAGCGTACAGAAGTGAAATCCAGAACCTTGCAGCCCGGTGCTCCACCAACAATCTCATCCTGAACAACAACAACAGCAAGGAGATTGTGGTAGATTTCAGGAGGTCCAGAAAGACAGCGCCTGCTCCTGTCACCATTAACGGAGTAGTGGTGGAGAGGGTCCGCAGCCTTAAATTCCTAGGGGTCCACATAAGCGAGGACCTCTCCTGGACCACACACACCACCTACATTGCTGGAAAAGCACCACGACACCTCTCTTTCCTGAGGACACTGAGGAAGGCTGGCCTGCCGCAGAACCTCCTCAAGAACTTCTACCGGTGCTCAGTGGAAAGCATCCTGACGTACTGCATCACGGCGAGGTTCGCTGGATGCAAGAGCAGCAGGTGCTCATCAAGGCAGCACAGAGAATCACGGGGACCGAGCTGCCAACCATCAATGACATCTTTGAGACCCACTGCAGGAGCAGAGCTACCACCATCACCCACAACCCGTCCCACCCTGCCCACCATCTCTTCAGGCTTCTGCCATCTGGTAGACGGCACCAGAGCATACGGACCCACACCACATGCCTGAAAAACAGCTTCATCCCCCGAACTCAAACTGCCCCAATAAACAGCAGCCCTGGACTGCTGTTTATTGAGATGTGTTTCCACTATTTTGTCCCCCTGATGTCTATGAACAGGGAGGACAAAAAATAGAAACACCTCTCAATATAATGTAGTCCAGTACAAGACCTCTGCAAACAACTGTTGGGAAAGTTCTAAAATGAACAAAGAGTCACCAAAGTCAAAGCAGTTGCGTTTATTTTTCTTGCAGCAAGGAGACAAGTCAGTACAATAGTACAGTTAACTGAAGAAAAAGTTGAGCATGTGAGTCTTTATGTGCATGATTGTTGCCCGGTCATACACGTCATTGTTGCTATGGAGACTCACCTAGGAAGTGAAATAAGTTGGGTGCAGTGCAAGATGCTCCGGTGCAAGGTGCTACAGTTGCATTCTTATGGTGAGAGTGAACATGAGCAACAAGAAGATAGATGAGAACGCTATGTTCGAACATTGTGCACTGGCACTCTTAAGAAGAAGCATACTTAAGAAGAAAGAAAGAGACATAAAACAAAACATCATAAACTTTAATCACACAAAAATGTAAACCACACAGAAATCATCAAAAAAGTCAATAAGGCAACACATCATGGGAGTCTGAGCAGTAGATAATAAATGCAATTTCTTTCCAGTCTCTCCCATAGTTTTTTTTTTTTTTTTTTTTAGGATGCCATTGTGTCTTTCCATTAAGCCTGCAGACTGGGGGTGATATGCACAGTGGTTTTTTAAGCAGATTCTTGGGGGGGGGGGGGGGGGGGGGGGGGGGGGGGGGTCGTATTAAAAAATAAGACACCCTCCAATAACGATATGGGATTTTCGCTCCTGGTTATCGGGCTGATGAATGCCAATTTCATTGAGTAGGTTTGTGCTTTGTCGCGTTATTTATTTATTTATTTTTATCATATTTATTATTATTATTATTATTTTTCTTGTTTGAATACTTATTCTTGCAGATTTGCACATGTACAAGGTATTGCTGCTGGGAAACCATTACTTCAGCTGATTCACTGACAATTGAGAGTTGAGTGTTAAGAGTCGTATGTCTAATGAATGATTGTTGGATTTGTTGTGCTTTTATTTATTGATCTGGAAGCTGTCAACTGAATTGCCTGTATGGGATAAATGAAGTAATCTGAATCTGAATTTCTGGTTGCTCTTCATTTAGCAACATGAGGGGCTCTAGTTTCCCGGCGCAGCGCGGGGTGGCGCAGTGAGGCGAACCCCGCGCAGAGCTAGTTTCGACCGGCGAAACGGGAGAGGCGGACAGTTTCCAAGTTTCGTGCGCCGAGATGGGAGAGGCGGCGCAGCGGGGGGAGGTGCCGACAGATTCAGCTTGGCGCAGTGACAGTTTCGTGCCAAAAGGCTTCGCCGAGGTGCGCCAAAAGCTCGCCATCTGAAACCACGTCTACTTTCAGCGCAAGGCGCAGCGGAGCCGGCGCAGTCGAAGTTTGGCTGACTGGCACACATCGCCAAAACCTCACAATCAGCACAAACGGTGCCAATCTCCTTTGATCTGACATCAATTGTGATGGGACAGTTGATATGGAGATATACAGTACAGGCCAAAAGTTTGGACACACCTTTTCATTCAATGCGTTTTCTTTATTTTCATGACTATTTACATTGTAGGTTCTAACTGAAGGAATCAAAACTATGAATGAACACATGTGGAGTTATGTACTTAACAAAAAAAGGTGAAATAAGTGAAAACATGTTTTATATTCTAGTTTCTTCAAAATAGCCACCCTTTGCTCTGATTACTGCTTTGCACACTCTTGGCATTCTCTCCATGAGCTTCAAGAGGTAGTCACCTGAAATGGTTTTCCAACAGTCTTGAAGGAGTTCCCAGAGGTGTTTAGCACTTGTTGGCCCCTTTGCCTTCACTCTGCGGTCCAGCTCACCCCAAACCATCTGGATTGGGTTCAGGTCCGGTGACTATGGAGGCCAGGTCATCTGCCGCAGCACTCCATCACTCTCCTTCTTGGTCAAATAGCCCTTACACAGCCTGGAGGTGTGTTTGGGGTCATTGTCCTGTTGAAAAAGAAATGATGGTCCAACTAAACGCAAACCGGATGGGATGGCATGTCGCTGCAGGATGCTGTGGTAGCCATGCTGGTTCAGTGTGCCTTCAATTTTGAATAAATCCCCAACAGTGTCACCAGCAAAACACCCCCACACCATCACACCTCCTCCTCCATGCTTCACAGTGGGAACCAGGCATGTGGAATCCATCCGTTCACCTTTTCTGCGTCTCACAAAGACACGGCGGTTGGAACCAAAGATCTCAAATTTGGACTCATCAGACCAAAGCACAGATTTCCACTGGTCTAATGTCCATTCCTTGTGTTTCTTGGCCCAAACAAATCTCTTCTGCTTGTTGCCTCTCCTTAGCAGTGGTTTCCTAGCAGCTATTTGACCATGAAGGCCTGATTGGCGCAGTCTCCTCTTAACAGTTGTTCTAGAGATGGGTCTGCTGCTAGAACTCTGTGTGGCATTTATCTGGTCTCTGATCTGAGCTGCTGTCAACTTGCGATTTCTGAGGCTGGTGACTCGGATGAACTTGTCCTCAGAAGCAGAGGTGACTCTTGGACTTCCTTTCCTGGGTCGGTCCTCATGTGTGCCAGTTTCGTTGTAGCGCTTGATGGTTTTTGCGACTCCACTTTTGCAATTTTCCGGACTGACTGACCTTCATTTCTTAAAGTAATGATGGCCACTCGTTTTTCTTTAGTTAGCTGATTGGTTCTTGCCATAACATGAATTTTAACAGTTGTCCAATAGGGCTGTCGGCTGTGTAGTAACCTGACTTCTGCACAACACAACTGATGGTCCCAACCCCATTGATAAAGCAAGAAATTCCACTAATTAACCCTGATAAGGCACACCTGTGAAGTGAAAACCATTTCAGGTGACTACCTCTTGAAGCTCATGGAGAGAATGCCAAGAGTGTGCAAAGCAGTAATCAGAGCAAAGGGTGGCTATTTTGAAGAAACTAGAATATAAAACATGTTTTCAGTTATTTCACCTTTTTTGTTAAGTACATAACTCCACATGTGTTCATTCATAGTTTTGATGCCTTCTGTGAGAATCTACAATGTAAATAGTCATGAAAATAAAGAAAATGCATTGATTGAGAAGGTGTGTCCAAACTTTTGGCCTGTACTGTATGTATGTGCTGATTGTGATCGTAGCATTGAATAGTGTTTTTTTCGGTATTTATTGCATTGTTCATGTATCTGACATTCCGGAAGCCTGCCTGTGAGGTTTTGGTGACATGTCCGCACTGATCGCCGGTCTCCGCTCCGCGCCTGTCTCCTGGGCTCCGCTCCGCCTGCGGCAATAGACCTCCATGTCAGCTGTGTAAACTTTCATTACGCCTTCGCGCAGCGCATTTTAAAGGCGAGGACAGGGGCTCATTTGATTGGTTAAATGTGAATCGGCTGTGTCAAACCCACTCCACGCCTTCTCTCCTCCCCTCCGCTGGTAGGAGGGACGGCGGAGTACTTGCGCCACCGAGAACGGCGTGCCAAACTTGGAAAATCCGCCTGGCCACACCCAGTTGGCGAAGCACATCTGTGCTACGCCCCCGCCTCGCCAGGTCTGCGAAACTAGAGCCCGAGCTCTGCTTCAGCTAAGTTTAACACTTTCTCTTCCTCAGGTCTCTTTTCAACTTCTTCTTACCCTTCAACCTCTTTTGCACCTGCTCTGACTCGTCATGCATCTTCTTTTCCCATTGCCTACTTTTCTTCTGTCTGCAGTCTCTGGCCCATTGTCCTTGCTTTCCACATACATAGTATCATTCATCTCTGCTTGCTGCTCCTTCGTCACTGAGGAGAAAATCCTGTCCCTTTTTCTTTTGTTAGGTTTGGCCATATTTATCATTTAGCTTTCTTTTCCCCTGTCCAACCTTTTCTGTGTCTTTCACGAGTTTTGAACATGTTTCTGGTGCTAGTTTGCTGTTAAATCCAAATTTTTTCCTCCATATTTTTTATGTTCTTTGGATGTTTTTGTTGCATATTTTTGCATCCCCGCTGATTTCAGGTTCTGATTTACAACAGTTACTTCCCATTTTCAAGTCCCCTTCAGCAGCCAAGCAGTTTGTATGACACATACGTTCCGAGCAGCTGGTCCAATCAGCAAGAATACTGTTTCAGTTATCACTGTTAGATTTCCAGAGCCAGACAATCTTGTTATCACCATTACCAATTGTCTGTTATTCAATGCTGAGACACTGCTGAATATCTAGTCCTTTTGCAACAGCCAGTCAGTTTGTATGTCACATACGTCCCGAGCACTGACAGTGAATGATCAATTCACATAGACACTGTTGATATATATATATATATATATATATATAGGGGAGAGTGGGGTAAGTAGTGCCAATTTTTACTTAAAGTGCCTTTAAAGTGAGGGAATTACAGTAATGCCACCAACTAAAATATGCACATATAGTTTAGGATGTTGTGCATCCCTGGGAACAATCACTTTGGATCTTATATAAACTGTGAGAAATATAGCTTTCGAAAAAAAAGTGGTTTTGTGGCACAACTTGCCCCCCGGTGCAGGGTAAATTGTGCCGTTACAGAGAATACACTGGGGTAAATTGTGCCATTGATAATTGAAGTTAAACAGATCATTTTAATCTCACAAATGATAATACTATATAAAAGCAAAACAAATTCAATACAAAATTATTTATTTAACATTTATTTATTATTTTAACAAGATCACAGGCCACTTTTCTATAACAAGGCCTAGCGCCACTGAACGCATACCCAGAACAAAATAAAAATTCCAAAATGAGCACCTGCAAATCATCTTCATCTGAATCTGAGTAGTTTTAGTGATCAAAGGTAAGAAGACAATGTACAATAACAATAAAATACAATAAAGTAATATATAGTATATAATAATAAGTTGTGCCACTGGCACAACTTAGCCCAGGCCCTTTGGCACAAATTACCCCAAGCCCACCATTTTGAAAAAGATGCCTCGCCCAGCTGTTTTGAGCTAACATCATGCAAACTGTATAGACTCATTGTGTAGCTTA
The DNA here is from genome assembly GCF_902150065.1 of Myripristis murdjan. Lineage (NCBI taxonomy): Eukaryota > Metazoa > Chordata > Actinopteri > Holocentriformes > Holocentridae > Myripristis > Myripristis murdjan. The sequence goes on along the minus strand of NC_043995.1, from coordinate 31,071,209 downwards.
CTAAAGTACTAAAACCTGTGTGAACTGTTTTCAAAGTTTTCCATAATTGTTCAAACACAGCAATCAAAAAACCTTGATCATAGAAATGTTACTTTGGAGGGCAAAAAAAATGTTTTTTGAACTGAAATGTGCGTAACTCTCAAGCCATGTGTCTCCCTTCTTTGCAGGATGAGTGAAATGGATGCCTCTTCAAAAATATTTGGTCACATGACCAACTTCTTCTATGGTTTTCGAGATAACAGGGATGGCACTACTTGCCCCTTGGCACAAATTACCCCACTCTCCCCTATATGTATATATATGTGTATATATATATATATATATATGTATATATATATATATAGATAGATAGATAGATAGATAGATAGATAGATATATCCGTTTAGACAGACTTATTCACACACACACACACACACTCATTCTTTTCTCATCGCTATGTTTTTTTTTTTGTTTTTTTTTTTTTGTTTTTTTTTTCTATCTCTCTTAGGATTGCAGTTTTCCCTTTTTAACGTGCACATGGAGTTATTTATTCCTGTAGACTTCTCACATAGGCTATGGACTACTTTTGACTTAATTTCACTGGTTTTATACAGGTCTTAGTTAGTCATGACTCAACTTCACTGGTTTTATACAGGTCTTAGTTAGTCATGACTGAAGTCATGAATGACAATTACATTCTTATGGTGAGAGTGAACATGAACAAAAAGAAGATAGATGAGAACACTGTGTTCGAACATTGTGCACTAGCACTCTGTTCTTTCTTACTTAGTATAAGATAAGCAGCATTTTTCTAACAACTACAACCTCAACAATAAACATAGAACCGACACATTCTCCACAATGTCAACACAAACTGAACATTATAAACTTTGTTAACATGTAAAATTTATGGCAGAGATGCTCACTTGAACTGCATTAGACTAGACAGGTGGAGCTGATAAAGTGGCCACTGAGTATAGGTTTATAACATATATGAAGTAAGTGAAGGAAATCCCACTTTTGAAATTCCAATACAGATCCTGTTGTTTTCTCTGATAAATGAGACTTCCCATCCCTGACGTACTGCGCTGATGTTGATGTTGATGTTGATGTTGACAGTGTATGTAACCTGAGGGTTCCACCACCAAGCCAGTTCAGCAGAACCAGGCTTTCTGTGTGTGAGTTCGCTCCACAAAACCTGAAGCCCCAAGTGGAGATAACTGGTATCACAACGGTGGTTATCAAGTTGCTTTGTGCAGCCCGGCTTTCTGCTCTGAGGTCTGAGTTCACATTTAAAGGGCCGTTTTGTGCATCATGTGACTCTTCTTCTGCCGCCTACTTCACTCAGGAGGAACAAACTGTCCTCATGCAGCGCTATGAGGAGGAAAAAAAAAAATCATTACTTTGGCTGCAAATGAGGCCAGAGAGGAGTGTTTGGCAATTTGAGGTGAAAATTTAAATACAACAACAACAACAACAACAACAAAAAAACAAACTCATACACACAGGATATGGTTAAGAATTCATGAGCTTTACTTGCAGAGATGTTGAACACAGTGATCAGGTTGGGAGGTTACAGATTACATTTTAACATGGTAACAGTGACGTGATCACAGGAAAAGACACTTCACTAAATAAAAAAAATAAACATTGTCATTAGAATACAAACTGCTTCAGACAACGTTGGTTGATGCTGATTGTGTTGGAAATGATGTGATTGACAGTATTTCAAGTACAGCTCTGCAATAAAATGCTCTTTTACAGTAAATGATTATGCAAAGAAAACCAAGTAATTTTAAGTGAAATTCTCCATGTTTTCTTCGTGAGTATGAGCAATCCAGCTGATTTATCTACAGGTAGATTCAATAATCACAACACACTCAGCAATGTCTGAACAGACAAAGCCTTCATTTCACAGATCCATCGGTATTTGACAGCACAGTCCGCATCAATCCATCCCTCAGGTGAGCTCAACGGGAAAGAAGCTGCACAGTCCATGCTGTAATAAGGTTCATATATCCCATAGCTGATGGAAGAACATGATGGTTAGAAAACTGTTGACAGATTTTATGACTCATGGTGTTTAGAAATGTGTGTTACCTTTCAGTCAGATCACTTCCATCGACCCACTTCCAGACGCCACTTGTTCTTCTCAAGCCAATCCAATAGCCGTGCAAAACACTGTCACTGGACCCAGAGCTGATTCCATAGATGAATTCCTGGTGAATAATCAGAGATGTTTCAGTACCACATTCAAATGGACACATTGAGACCTTTGGACTCTTTTTTTTACTGTTTCAAGCTCAGTTTGTGACATCGATGCTCCTTTCTGTTCCTGTCATGTTCCCTTTACCTGCTCCTGGTGATTTTCTATCACAACCAAATCTGCATTCCTCTGCCTGCAGTCTTCTCTTGCTTCTTCCCAAGTTTTCAGTTCATGGTAATCATATATTGTTATAACCAGATAACAGCTGCAATTGGACGGGGAGAGAAGCCAGCCCTCCTGACAAGGATTACACCGTCTCTCTGAGAGAAATAAGTGAGAAAAATCAACAATCATGATTATTGATTACTGATTTCAGTATTATCAGTATAATCAAAATATCGTTTTTGTGGCCATGCTGAAGGGGTTTTCAGATTACCTTCCTTGTCTCCTGTTTTGGGGCAGTAGGCATCAAGGATTCTCTGTGTCCGAGTCAAGCTGAGCTCAGTCCTCTCTCTCCTCAGCTTCTCCACTTGTCTCTCTAAGGCGCTCTTCTCCATCTGCAGCTGCTGACTTTCTGAAGTCAGGATGCTGTTGTTTTGTCTCAGGTCACCAATGAGGACCGTCTGATCACTGAGAATCCTCCTCAAGCTGTCATTGGCTGAGCTGGGGCACAGTAAGTTCTGATTGGCTGCTGCTGCAGCTGTCTGGTTTTCTCTCAGCTTGGCCATATTGTCAGAAATGAGCAAGGTAACTGCAGAGAAGGACACAGAAATGTTTTGGCTGTCAAATCAGCCACAAAATAAGAATCTGTTGCAGTGTCACTGTGGAACATGGTATTACAAATCATTTCAGTTCAACTGGCCTTCATGTAAAAGTTATTATAACTTTTGATGCTCCAAGTCCAACCTCACTTTATTTTACAGACCAACTGTAAAGCTGACAGTCCTGTATCTAAATATGAATTAGGACAATATGTCCTGTTTCTGTGACAGAATAAATGTTGAGTCAATACTCACAGTAGAAACGAAGGGCCATGATGACTAAGAATATCAGCCAACACACCGATACCAGTGGAAAAGACGGAGAGAAGGAGGGAGTCTTCTCATCTAGCAGAGACAAAGAGTCCAGTCAGATCACCTGAACAGCTGATAGGAAACACTTTCATGTGAGTCATATATATATATATTTTTTTTTGCATTAAACACACATCCTTTGAAATATACCACATATTGTGTTCAACTCTTACCTTTACCCCAAATGTCAACCATTTTACAGAGTCATAATCATAATCATGTGGATTTCAAAATTTACCTGAAAAGTCTGGATTTTTGTCAGCAGTGCGTTCCACTGCATGAACAGAGTCCTCCCCTTCCTCAACTGTCTCTGACAAATCATACATGATAAAAAACTGAACATCAGAACAATGTACAGGGAAAATACACCAGCAACATAATATAATTACAATGGTAGTAGTATTTGTTGTACTTTGGTAACCTCATCATTTAAACACTTAAGCTTTTGCATCACAGAATCAGTCAGATTAGTGGTAAATCATCTGGTTTTGTGTTCCAGATGAGAACTTCTGCAGATTTGGTGTAGAGAGCGTCTTACCTGCAGACAGATAAACATTAGGATTTTTGAAAAGAACGGCCTGCGCGTTTGGTTTTCTGTTCATCCTGCTCACATTAGAGGGATCGCCAACAGTCTGATAGGAGGCTTGAAAGTTAATTCTTTATGTTGAGGGTGTGCCAGTGTGTTATTTTTCACGGAAACTGCTCAGTTATTTTTCACTTCTGCTTTGAGGTTTTGACAGTCTTATTTAGGTGAAGCAGGTGAGCACATTTACGACATTTCTCTCAAGTTGTTAAGCCTAGTTTGCGTGACTCTCGCTGGTTAAGTTGTGAAGTTGCCGTGAATTCAAGTATGTCATTTTTTCCATGACAAATTCAGGGAAAAACCAACATAAAGCATCTTACATAAAACCAGGTGTGTGGCCACCTCCCGAGCAGCTTCAAAGCTCTTCAATGCCCTGTGACGGCCGCCTGCCTGTAGGGCCTGCCTTGTTTTCCCCTTGTGTTGTCTTGTTCGTCTGTCCTTGCAGGTAATCAGGTGGGCAGGGATTGCATTAAAGGTGATCGGGAGCACCTGGCCAGTCTCCCTTACAACCCCATAAAAGCCGCAGTCATGAACCATTCTCCCTCCCTCCTCTCCTGCTGACCAGACCGTCCTGCCTGGGTCCTGGGTTCTTTTTGTTTGGTTTGGCTACGGCCTTTTGTTTTGCATTTACATACATACACACCCACACACATACACACACATGCATTCATCAGCAGACACACTGATCTTCCTACTCTCCACACCTCATTTTATTATGATTATCCTTAGTTATATCTTTCTGTAAAATAAATTATTCTTTTGAACATTATAGTTCCGCAACTCTCCTCTTGTTTGTCATGATCTATGAGCCGGATCGTGACAGCCCAAAAATGGAGCGAACTCAGAGGGAAATTATAGCTGCTGTGCAGCAATGGCCGGGGCCGGGCAATTTTACACAATTCTGAGCAACAAGTAGAGAATAGGAAGATGAATAGAAAGGTGGCATTCTAATGTGCATTTTGCATCAGTTGAGGCTTGAACTCACACTTTCTGGCATGAAGGACAACACTCTATCTCACTGAGCTAATTGACAAGTATCAATTCATGTGAGGCTTCACAAACTGACTAAGCCAGTCACATGATTGCAGCCGCCTATGCATGGAAAGGCAGATTTCAAACCACTGCAAAAAAAAAAAATCAGTCATCAAGACAAAAATCTGAAAATACACATATTGCATCTAGACAGCATAGAGATGTTGGTAATTGGGTAAAAAGGTTTCTTTGGTATTGGGGCTACATTTTGATGAAAGTTTCAAAGCTGTAGCACATATGGTTGATTTATTATAAATTTTCAAAGTTTTGAAATTTAGAGGCTTGCTTTAGCACCACAATGAGGACTATTGGCTTGTGTATGCAGCTGAGGAAATTTGGCATGGGACTGGACCTTTGTGCACAGTTTGGTGTTTTTTTTGCTCATGGGAATGTTGCACAAGCTGAGGCTTGAACTCGCAATCTTTGACACCGAGGCCTGGCCTCTATCTCACTGAGCTAAAACTTGACATGTAGCTTCACAAACTGACTGAGCCAATCACTGACGTGCAGGACAGAAGCCATCCATGCATGGAAAGGCAGATTTTAAACAGCTGTCAAAAATTCAGTTATTAAGACAAATATCTGAAAATACACATATTGCATCTAGACAGCATGGAGATGTTGATCATTTGTTCTTAACAATGATTGATTTGCTCCATAAGTGAAAAACTGATGTTTAAAAATATCCATTCATGCATTGACTCCAATTGTTCACATGAGAGCAAAATAAAAAAAAAAATTGCTGTCAAAAATTGAGTTTTTGAGATACAATTCTAAAGTTTGCCACATATCATCTACCATGACTCCAAAATTTTGCTATTTTTTTCATGAACATTGAAGATTTATTCATCAAGAATTTGAAAGTGTATGTTTACAGTACCGTTTACAGTCAAACATTTTGATGCACTGTAGGCTCAATTTTTGATAAATCAAAAATATGTGAATATTTTGTGTAGGACAGTCTGAAGATACTCTGTAGCAGGTTTGGTGACATTTGAGCAAAAATTGTGGGAGGAGATAGGTTTAATAAGTTTTACAGTTTTTGAAAAAAAAAAAAAACAGAGTGATGGATTTCATAATTTGCAGTAAGTTTAAGTGTGCAAAAGTCTCTTCAGTATTGGGGCTACATTTTGGTGAAAGTTGCAAAGCTGTAGCACATATGGTTGATTTGTTATGAATTTTCAAAGTTTTGAAATTTAGAGGCTTGCTATAGCACCACCATCAGGACTATTGGCTTGTGTTTGCAGATGAGGAAATTTGGCATGGGATTGGACCTTTGTGCAAAGTTTGGTGAGTTTTCAGAAAAGCTCACCTAATAAGGATGGTCACTCAGCAGGTGCAGTCAGAATACAAGAAGCAGCCGCCGCTGGCGGGTTTGTAGATCCTGGTGGTGAAACGGGAGGTGGCGTCCACATTGCCAAACTAACAACCAAAGCAGGGACAAGAGCAGCCACCACTGTGCCATCTCTGCTCCACTTCTCCCCTCCACTCCACCACCACCACCACCACCGGGCCTGGCTCACCTTTTCCACTACCAGCAGCAACAGAAACGGATGGCAGGTGTGCATCTGTTAGCGGCAGCCTTTCTCCCAACCCTCATCTTGGAGAATCCAGCAGTGTAACTCCAGACGACCTCGGGGTTGAAAAACACAAACAGCTCCTCCTGGATCGTTTTCCAGTTCAGCTCTTCTCAGGGAAGAAGCACACTTTCAGCAGCGCATGGTACCAAAACAGAGCCTGGCTTGATTTCTCTGTGAAAGGCGATGCTGCGTACTGTTTCCCTTATAGACACTTCAGAGCTCATGCATCTTTTCAGTGAATGTTTGCAAATCTCGAGCAGGCCTGACAGTCGATGAGAGAGAGCAGAAGAAACGCTGCCATACACTATATTACCAAAAGTATTCGCTCACCCATTCAAATGATCAGAATCAGGTGTCCTAATCACTTGGCCTGGCCACAGGTGTATAAAATCAAGCACTCAGGCATGCAGACTGTGAAACAAGACATTTGTGAAAGAATGGGCCGCTCTCAGGAGCTCAGTGAATTCCAGCGTGGAACTGTCATAGGATGCCACCTGTGCAACAAATCCAGTCGTGAAATTTCCTCGCTCCTAAATATTCCACAGTCAACTGTCAGCTCTATTATAACAAAATGGAAGCGTTTGGGAACAACAGCAACTCAGCCACGAAGTGGTAGGCCACGTAAAGTGACGGAGAGGGGTCAGCGGATGCTGAAGCGCATAGTGCAAAGAGGTCGCCGACTTTCTGCACAGTCAATTGCTACAGAGCTACAAACTTCATGTGACCTTCAGATTAGCCCAAGTACAGTACGCAGAGAGCTTCATGGAATGGGTTTCCATGGCCGAGCAGCTGCAGCCAAGCCACACATCACCTAGTGCAATGCAAAGCGTTGGATGCAATGGTGTAAAGCACGCCGCCACTGGCCTCTAGAGCAGTGGAGACGCGTTCTCTGGAGTGATGAATCACGCTTTTCCATCTGGCAATCTGATGGACGAGTCTGGGTTTGGAGGTTGCCAGGAGAACGGTACATTTCAGACTGCATTGTGCCGACTGTGAAATTTGGTGGAGGAGGAATTATGGTGTGGGGTTGTTTTTCAGGAGCTGGGCTTGGCCCCTTAGTTCCAGTGAAAGGAACTTTGAATGCTTCAGGATACCAAAACATTTTGGACAATTCCATGCTCCCAACCTTGTGGGAACAGTTTGGAGCGGGCCCCTTCCTCTTCCAACATGACTGTGCACCAGTGCACAAAGCAAGGTCCATAAAGACATGGATGACAGAGTCTGGTGTGGATGAACTTGACTGGCCTGCACAGAGTCCTGACCTGAACCCGATAGAACACCTTTGGGATGAATTAGAGCGGAGACTGAGAGCCAGGCCTTCTCGACCAACATCAGTGTGTGACCTCACCAATGCGCTTTTGGAAGAATGGTCAAAAATTCCTATAAACACTCTCCTCAACCTTGTGGACAGTCTTCCCAGAAGAGTTGAAGCTGTAATAGCTGCAAAAGGTGGACCGACATCATATTGAACTCTATGGGTTAGGAATGGGATGGCACTTCAGTTCATAGTATGAGTAAAGGCAGGTGAGCGAATACTTTTGGTAATATAGTGTAGTTCTGATTGATGTGTGGCGCTGTCCACGGTGCTGATGCATCTGGCACCATGTGGCTGTTTGGTGAATTTGTTTTGCACTAATAAATAAATTAGGCCTCAGACTGTTTGTGTGTGAACTGTAAGGTTTAATGGGTTCAGACCACATGACTTTAGTAGGCCGGCCTATACTGTGCCATTCTTGTAATAGGCTGCACTATCGGGGCGAGATAATTCATAACGACTTAACTGAATTGTCATATATCATCATTAAAATAAGAAGTAAATGAGAATGTCATATGATTGTATTGTTTTGGCATATTCATACTGATAACAGATTCATGCTGTATGGTAAACTATGAATCCGTCATCGCATTAAAAAGTCCGGAAAAAATGGCTGTGATTGTCAGGGCCCGCCCATAAAAACCAAATGCCCAATCAACAAGTTTCCTCTGGCGCCGGGTCTGGTTTGGCATTGAGCTCATAGTGGTGCTGTTGGACTGGACTGTATTTTATTGAGAGCTGTTTCCACTATTCTGTCCTCCCTCATGTATATAAATAGGGAGGACAATAAAATTAGAAAAACCTCTCAATGTAATGTAGTACAGTACAAGACCTCTGCAAACTACAACCTCAATAACAAAAACAGAATTTACACATTCTCCACAATGTCATCAAAAACTAAACATTATGAATTTTGTGAAAATGTAGAATTCATGAACTGAACTGCATTAGTTTGTGCAGGAGGACCTGATAAATTGGTATAGGTTATAGGTATAGTATAGGCTTTTAACATATATGAAACAGCCATAGTAAAATTTATACTATGGTCAGCCAGTGTGGGTCAAAATGCCACAAATGACTGATTTATTACCATCAGGGTTAAAGGATAAAGCCCATAAACAAAGTTAAAAATGGAAACCTCTTTCTGCAGTGGTGCAGCGCTCCAGTCAGGACAATGCACAGGAAGTACACTGTGCTAAAACCAAAACTGAGAAAACACCCCCACCCCCCAACAGAAAACCACTCACCAAAACCAGCAGCAGAGCCACAGCAAACCTTCAGCTCACACTGCACCAGCCGCTGCTGGAGCTGCAGGACAACAGCAGCCACAGCACAAAAAGATAAAACTGTGAATTAAAACTGCACTGAATGTCCTACAACATCAGTAAAACAAAGGAAAAGGAACAATAGAAAAATAGATAGATAGATAGATAGATAGATAGATAGATAGATAGATACTTTATTCATCCCGAAGGAAACTCACAGTTTTCAACAGTATCCACAGATTACAAGATTAAATAAATAAAAAATAAAGAATAAAAGATGACACCAGAGATCTAAGTAACCAATCTAATACCCCTTTTCCACCAGGGCTGGTTCGGAGCCGGTGCCTGACTTAGCACCAGTTTTTTGGTTTTCCACCGCCCGAGCTGGGGCCAAACTGGTGCCAAACTGGTTCCAAACTGGTGCTAGGCAAGCACCGACTCCGAGCAGGGGCTAAACAGGAGCCAGAGAAAGAACCGATGACGCGGCCCACCGCGTCATTGGTGGGCAGGGTTACAAAACAAAACAGGAACTGCGAACGCTATAAACATAAACAATAATCCCCGAGAAGCCGCGGGTTATACTGATTTTACAACGGCATGGAACGCGGCTCAGCAAATTACATTTAAGGATGAGAAGCACCCGTTTTATAACTAAACATAGCTGTCATTCGTTCCGATCGCGAATCCGACAGGTAGCCGGCAATAATTGTGTTTTTCGCCTCTGTATTGAAATGTTGGCTTGTAAAGACACAAGCAGTATTTGCATCGCTAATAAATCCAGATCCTGCTCCACCCGGGGCCAGAAACTGTATCGGGAAAGCAGCATTATATGCTTGACTGAGACGCGGCTCACGAACATCATCCCCGACTCACTGATCAGTTTCACCGGCTTCAGGACAGGACGGGCGGACAGAGACAGAGACGCTGCAGCCGCTGTATTGTATGAGTGTGCAGTTTTATGTGTGTTGAAGTGATGAAGCTGCCGTGACAATGTAATTTCCTGCAAAGGATTAATAAAGTATCATTCATTCATTCATTCATTCATTCATGATGGTTATTGTGATTCTGAGCGAGCGTCTCGCGCACCCGTCATCACGTTTTCCGAAGACGTCATGACGTGGCTCTGAATTGGCTCCACTTTGCTCTTGACCGGTGGAAAAGCAAACCGGTTCTTCGTTGGCACCAGTTAAGCACCGGCTCTAGCACCAGCTCCGAACTAGCACCAGGTTTTTTCTGGTGGAAAAGGGGCATATGTACCCAATGTGCAAAAAACCGTGTGCATAGATGTATACAAATGAACAACAATCAGAACTTATATTAAATTTTGGAGGCTCATGGTGGCTCATGATCATGTTACAAAGACACATTTCGTCCTTTGTTTCATTTGTCTGTATGTTAAAGGCACAAGTCATTTTTTTCACAGTGCCCCTAAATTGAAGGCAACCCATAAAAAAAAAAAAAAAAAAAACACTGCTGCCCAAAAACTGTGTCTTTACTCTTTCCTGCCTCATTTACCTCCTCTGTTGTTTCATTCAACAGAAACACAGAAGTGTGCCTTCATGTAAGCTGCCCTCTTCACCACCAGGCCACTTCAGCAAAGCCAGGCTTTCTTTGTGTGAGCTCACTCGACAAAACCTGAAGCCCCAAGTGGAGATAACTGGTATCATGATGGTGGTTATCAAGTCACTTTGTGCAGCCCGGCTCTCTTCTCTGAGTGCGTTCACATTTAAAGGGGCATTCGGTGCGTCATGTAACTCTTCTTCTGCTGCCTACTTCACTCAGGAGGAACAAACTGTCATCATGGAGCGCTATGATGAGGATAGAAAAAATGATCACTGTGGCTTCAAATGAGGCCAGAGAGGAATGTTTGGCAATTTGAGGTAAAAATTTAAATACAATAAAAATATACTCATGCACACATAGGATATGGTTAAGAATTCAGCTGCTTTACTTGGAGAGATGTTGAACAGTGATTAGGCTGGGAGGTTACAGATTACATTTTAACATGGTAACAGTGATGTGATCACAGGAAAAGACACTTCTTCACTAAATCAACAAAATGAATATTGTCATTAGAATACAAACTGCTTCAAACAATGTTGGTTGATGTTGCTTGTGTTGGAAATGATGTGAATGACTGTATTTCAAGTACAGCTCTGCAATAATATGCTCTTTTACAGTAAATGATTATGTAAAGAAAACCAAGCAATTTTAACTGCAATTCTCAATGTTTTCTTCATGATGATTATGAGAAATCCAGAAGATTTCTCTACAGGTGCATTCAATAATCACAACACAGTGAACTCAGTGATGTCTAAACAGACAATGCCTTCATTTCACAGATCCATCGGTTTTTGTCAGCACAGTCCTCAGCTCTCCATCCCTCAGATGGGCTCCGCTTTATAAAAGCTGCACAGTCCATGTTGTCAGAAGGTTGGTCTATCCAATAGCTGATGGAAGAACATGATGGTTAGAAAACTGCTGACAGATTTTATGAGTCATGGTGTTTAGAAATGTGTCTTACCTTTCAGTCAGATCACTTCCATCGACCCACTTCCAGACCCCACTTGTTCTTCTCAAGCCAATCCAGTAGCTGTACAAACTCCTTTCACTGATTTCCTTGATGAATTCCTGGTGAATAATCAGAGATGTTTCAGTACCACATTCAGATGGACACATTGTGACTTTTGGACTCTTTTTTTACTGTTTCAAGCTCAGTTTGTGACATCGATGCTCCTCTCTGTTCCTGTCATGTTCCCTTTACCTGCTCTTGTCCATTTTCTATCACAACCAAATCTGCATTCCTCTGCCTGCAGTCTTCTCCAGCTTCTTCCCAGGTTTTCAATTCACGATAATAATTTGTTGTTATAACCAGATAACAGCTGGACTTGGACGGGGAGAGAAGCCAGCCCTTCTGACAAGGATTACACCGTCTCTCTGAGAGAAATAAGAGATACAAATCAACAAGCATGATTATTGATAATTTTTGTGACCATGCTGAAGGGGTTTTCAGATTACCTTCCTTGTCTCCTGTTTTGGGGCAGTAGGCATCAAGGATCCTCTGTGTCCGAGTCAAGCTGAGCTCAGTTCTCTCTCTCCTCAGCTTCTCCACTTGTCTCTCTAAGGCGCTCTTCTCCATCTGCAGCTGCTGACTTTCTGAAGTCATTGAAACATTGTTTTGTCTCAGGTCACCAATGAGGACCGTCTGATCGCTGAGAACCCTCCTCAAGCTGTCATTGGCTGAGCTGAGGCACAGTAAGTTCTGATTGGCTGCCGCTGCAGCTGTCTGGTTTTGTCTCAGCTTGGCCATATTGTCAGAAATGAGCGAGGTAACTGCAGAGAAGGACACAGAAAAGTCTCGGCTGTCAAATCAGCCACAAAATAAGAATCTGTTGTACTGTCACTGTGAAACATGGTATTACAAATAATTTCAGTTCAACTGGCCTTCATGTAAAAGTTATTATAACTTTTGATGCTCCGAGTCCAACCTCACTTTATTTTACAGACCAACTGTAAAGCTGACAGGACTGCATCTAAATATGAATTAGGACAATATGTCCTGTTTATGTGACAGAATAAATGTTGAGTCAATACTCACAGTAGAAACGAAGGGCCATGATGACTAAGAACATCAGCCAACACACCGATACCAGTGGAAAAGACGGAGAGAAGGAGGGAGTCTTCTCATCTAGCAGAGACAAAGAGTCCAGTCAGATCACCTGAACAGCTGATAGGAAACACTTTCATGTGAGTCAATTTTCTTTAGCATTAAACACACATCCTTTGAAATATAATACATACTGTTTTAAACTCTTTCCTTTACCCCAAATGTCATCTTTTTTATAGAATCATAATCATAATCATAATCATGTGGATTTCAAAAAATACCTGAAAAGTCTTGATTTTTGTCAGCAGTGCGTTCCACTGCATGAACAGAGTCCTCCCCTTCCTCAACTGTCTCTGACAAATCATACATGATAAAAAAAACTGTACATCAGAACAATGTACAGGGAAAATTCACCAGCAACATAATAAAATTGTAATGGTAGTAATATTTGTTTTACTTTGGTAACCTCATCATTCAAACACAGAAACATTTGCATCACAGAATCAGTCAGATTAGTGGTAAATCATCTGGTTTTGTGTTCAAGATGAGAACTTGTGCAGATTAGGTGTAGAGAGCATCTTACCTGCAGACAGATAAACATTGGGATTTTTGAAAAGAACGGCCTGCGCGTTTGGTTTTCTGTTCATCCTGCTCACATCAGAGGGATCGCCAACAGTCTGATAGGAGGCCTGCAAGTTAATTCTTTATACTGAGAGAGTGCCAGTGTGTTATTTCTCACGGAAACTGCTGAGTTATTTTTAACTTGTGCTTTGAGGTTTTGTCAGTCCTCTTCAGGTGAAGAAGATGAGCTCATTTCCGCGGTTTCTCTCAAGATGTTAACCCTTGTCTTTGTGACTCTTGCATCTTGTCTTGGTGCTGAAGTTGTGAACTTGCCATCAATTCAAGCATGTCCCTTTTTTCATGTCAAAGTCAAGTGAAAAACTAACATAAAGCATCTTACAATAAGGTGTATGGCCACAGGATTCTCCTGAGCAGCTTCAATGCTCCACAGCGTTCTATTCTCCAAATCTCTGGAAATGTCCTGGAGGAACGGAGCTCCATTCTTAGATAGATAGATAGACAGATAGATATATTTTATTGATCCCAACCAGGGAAATTCTGGTGTTCCAGCAGCAACAGTAGAAACATACAATAAAGTTAACTAAAAAAAAAGAATAAAGGCTAAAAATATACAATAGAGACTATAAAGACTAAAGACTCAAAAAATAGAATCTGTTCCAGACGTTGAAGGGTTTGGTGCTGCTCACAAATTACAGCGACAAAAGTGAAAAACTGCAGTTTGCTTAACAAGCACAGTGCAGAGAAGTGTAACACCCCAACTATGATTTTAATGCCAAAAATGGAGCGAACTCAGAGGGAAATTATGCACTCATCATATAATCATATATCTGCTTATGTGTATCATTAAAATCATGTAGCCACTTTTATTCTGTATGCTATATTCATTTATATTTTGTGTTTGCGTTTTGGAGGGGGACTTTCCCCACATCTTTTGATTTAATGCTTCTTCCAATCTTTTGAATTTTCATACATCACATGGATTTATGAAGATATGCACTCAGTGACCATTTAATTAGTTCCACCTGTACAATCTAATCCAATCCAATACAACTGATCTGCCATGAAGTTTCCTTCTCTGCTGCCTATAATGCTCAGCTTTTCTTGTTGTCACAGAAATAGAGGTGTTCATTCACTTCTATGTTTGGCTTTGAGCTCATAGTTAGTGCTGCTGTTGGACTGGACTGCAGTTTATTGAGATGTGTTTTTACTATTCTGTCCTCCCTCATTGACCTAAGACAAATACAAAGTCTAGTTGCCTACGATTCAATTTTGCCCAAAGAGAACGATGACCTGGATAAATCAGAATATCCATAGACATGTCCTCCCTCATGTATATGAACATGGAGGAGAAAAAAATAGAAAAAACTCTCAATATAATGTAGTCCAGTACAAGACCTCTGCAAACTACAAGCTCAACAATAAACACAGAGTAAAACTGACACATTCTCCACAAGGTCAACACAAACTGAATATTATAAACTTTATTAAAAGGTAGAATTTATGGGCGAGCTGTTGCACTGAACTGCATTAGACTGGACAGGTGGACCCAATAAATTTGCCACTGACTATAAGTGTATAACATATATGAAGTAGCCATAGTAAAATGTATTCTATGGGCAGCCAGGGTGGGTCAAAAGGCCACAACAGGCTGAATTATTACCATCAGGGTTAAAGCATAAAGCCCATAACCAAAGTTAAAAATGGAAACCTCTTGCTGCAGTGGTGCAGTGCTCCAGTCAGACCAATGCACAGGAAGTACACTGTGCTAAAACTACACCTGAGAAAACACCTCCACCCCCTCAACAGAAAACCACTCACCAAAACCAGAAGCAGAGCTACAGCAAACCTTCAGCTCACACTGCACCAGGCGCTGCTGGAGCTGCAGGCAAACAGCAGCCACAGCACTAAAAGATAAAACTGTGAATTAAAACTGCACTGAATCTCCTACAACATCAGTAAAACAATGGAAAAGTAACAATAGAAAAATGAGGAACAATCAGAACTTAAATTTTGGAGGCTCATGGTGGCTCATGAAGACCTTACGAAGACACATTTTGTCCTTTGTTTCATTTGTCTGTACATTAAAGGCACAATCCATCATTTTTGTTCAGAGTGCACCCATATTTAGGGCAATCCATAAAAACCTTTGTTGTCCAACAAGTGGTTGTCTTTGCTCTTTCCTGCCTCATTTACCTCCCCTGTTGTTTCATTCAACAGAAATACAGAAGTGTGCCTTCATGTAAGCTGCCTTCTTTCATTTCAAACAGGGAAATCCCACTTTCTAAATTCCAATACAGATCCTGCTGTTTTCTGTTAAATGAGACTTTTCATCCCACATGAGGAGCTGTGTTGATGTTGTTGATGTTGACAGTGTATGTAACCGGAGGGTTCCACCACCAAGCCAGTTCAGCAGAGCCAGGCTTTCTGTGTGTGAGCTCGCTCCAAAAAACCTGAAGCCCTAAGTGGAGATAATTGGTATCATGACGGTGGTTATCAAGTCACTTTCTGCAGCCCGGCTCTCTGTTCTGAGCTCTGAGTGCGTTCACATTTAATGGTGCGTTTTGTGCATCATGTGACTCTTCTTCTGCCACCTACTTCACTCAGGAGGAACAAACTGTCATCATGGAGCGCCATGAGGAGGATAAAAAAAATGATCACTATGGCTTCAAATGATGCCAGAGAGGAATGTTTGGAAATTTGAGGTAAAAATTAAAATACAATACAAAAAACTCATGCACACACAGGATAAGGTTAAGAATTCATCAGGTTTACTTGCAGAGATGTTGAACACAGTGGTCAGGTTGGGAGGTTACAGATTACATTTTAACATGGTAACAGTGATGTGATCACAGGAAAAGACACTTCTTCACTAAATAAACAAAACAAACATTGTCATTAGAATACAAACTGCTTCAAACAATGTTGGTTGATGTTGCTTGTGTTGGAAATGATGTGAATGACAGTATTTCAAGTACAGCTCTGCAATAAAATGCTCTTTTACAGTAAATGATTATGCAAAGAAAACCAAGCAATTTTAACTGAAACTCTCCATGTTTTTTTCATGAGTATGAGCAATACAGCTGATTTCTCTACAGCTGGATTCAATAATCACAACACACTCAGCAATGTCTAAACAGACAAAGCCTTCATTTCACAGATCCATCGTTTTTTGTAAGCACAGTCCTCAGCTCTCCATCCCTCAGGTGATCTCCTCTGGACAGAAGCTGCACAGTCCTTGTTGTCATAAGGTTTGTATATCCAGTAGCTGATGGAAGAACATGATGGTTAGAAAACTGCTGACAGATTTTATGACTCATGGTGTTTAGAAATGTGTCTTACCTTTCAGTCAGATCACTTCCATCGACCCACTTCCAGACCCCACTTGTTCTTCTCAAGCCAATCCAGTAGCCGTAGGAACTACTGTCACTGGACCCAGAGATGATTTTACAGATGAATTCCTGGTGAATAATCAGAGATGTTCAAATGGACACATTGTGACTTTTGGACTTTTTTTTTTTTTTACAGTTTCAAGCTCAGTTTGTGAAATCGATGCTCCTCTCTGTTCCTGTCATATTACCTTTACCTGCTCCTGTCCATTTTCTATCACAACCAAATCTGCATTCCTCTGCCTGCAGTCTTCTCCAGCTTCTTCCCAGGTTTTCCACTCACTATATGCACTGTGTACAACCAGATAACAGCTGGACTTGGATGGGGAGAGAAGCCAGCCCTTCTGACAAGGATTACACCGTCTCTCTGAGAGAAATAAGAGACAAATCAACAGCCATGATTATTGATTTGTGATTTCAGTATTATCACTGTAATCATAAAATCATTTTTGTGAGCATGCTGAAGTGGTTTTCAGATTACCTTCCTTGTCTCCTGTTTTGGGGCAGTAGGCATCAAGGATGCTCTGTGTCTGAGTCAAGCTGAGCTCAGTCCTCTCTCTCCTCAGCTTCTCCACTTGTCTCTCTAAGGCGCTCTTCTCCATCTGCAGCTGCTGACTTTCTGAAGTCAGGATGCTGTTGTTTTGTTTCAGGTCACCAATGAGGACCGTCTGATCTCTGCTGTTCTTCCTTAAGTTAATGATTTCTGAGCTGAGGTTGTTGATGATGCTGGTCAGGTTTTTTTCTTTCAACTGTTGCAGCACCTTTGCATCACTGTCATTTCTTGCTGCAGGAACTACAACATAAAAATCAGTGAGATGAAGTCTAACATTAGTTTACTTTGTCAGTCGCTGTTAATGCTCATACATCTAACCTCCTGATCTACTACTAATGTGTCCAGTACCGTGATGTCTTTTTTCCAGTCATGGTGTCTGGCGCTGCTCGTGTTAACTACACAGTTCTTCTTCCATATATCTATAAATATTCCACACTGGGTTTCCGTTATCTGGTAATCACCGTACTATGACTGGTAAAATCTAAAAATTTTTAAATGCCCGGTGAAAATACTCCCTCTAAGCACAATTTGAATTTTATTAAAACAGTCGATTTCCACATCATTTTATTTATTTATTTATTTATGTATGTATGTTAAAAATAACCTGCGTTATCCCTGTCTCCAGTGTACCAGAGAGAGAGAGGTTTTTCTCTGCAGAACCGGATCAAAACAGCGCAGCGAAGTCGCCTGGGGGAGAACAAGGTCACAAGACTGATGCGCATTGCAAGTTGCGGAGAGACACTTGAGACTTTTGATTTTAATTCAGCCGCTGAATTAAGTTTTTATTGCATCTATTTGGTTTCAAGTTGGCAGCACGCTGCGTTATTAAAATGGTATGAGCCAGTTTTTTTGTTTACAAATTGTAGTTGCAGTTGTTTGCAATTGTATGCAATGTTCATGTTAAAAGAGCACAGGCTTGTGCAATATTTATTTATTTATTTTAGACGTTGCACGTGAGTCAATTGACGGCACTCATTTTATTTGATATAGCCTACTATTCAATAAAAAGATTACGCTATAAATTGACATGCCTTGATATCATTCTTATGTAGCCTGCATATAATTTTAAGCTCAATAAATTCAGATAATATTTGACCGGAATTTCAAACATTTGTCCGGTAAATTGAAAACGTGCCGGTCATGTTGTCCAGTGCCAATTTTTTTTTCTAGGGGAAACCCTGATTCCACACATATCGAAAATGTAAAATGCATCAGTTCCTTGTCAGACTCTGGGCGTTTAGAACAGCAAATGTAAGCTTTCATGAACCGGATTTTGTTTTAAGCTCTAGTGTGTTGTTGCATCAGTAAGTGATGGGAGTCGAAAGTTGCAAAACAAACATGTAGGCTATTTATATGAATATGGCGAGGATTATCCTTTGAGGTAAAAACATTCATTAAAAATGGGGGCTTCACAGTTAAATTTATATTTGCTTGTAAAAATCAATAACTTTAACAAACGGAGACAGAGCTGGAAAAAGAGAGATGCGAGGCAGGTAGGTAATGGAAAGACAGGACTGAGGAAGATGAATGTAAGGATAGATGCATGGATGGATGGATGGATGGATAGATGGATGGCAGGTAGCTCCAGCAACATTCCAGCAGCCAAGACTGGCCTCACTGTCCTGAGTGTGTGTTGCGGCTGCTCTCTTCCTCCATGTCAATTGTGTAAACTTTCATTACGCCTTCGCGCAGCGCATTTTAAAGGTGAGGACAGGGGCTCATTTGATTGGTTTAAAGTGAATTGGCTGTGTCAAACCCACTCCATGCCTTCTCTCCTCCCTTGCGCCGGTAGGAGGAACGGCGCAGTAGTTGCGCCAAGGCGCACAGCATGTCAAAATTGCAAAATCCACTTGGCCATACCCAGTTGGCGCAGCGCAGCTGTGCTGCGCCCCTCCTCGCTTGGTCTGCGAAAATAGAGCCCTAAGTCTCTGTTAAAATTAACTCAGATACCCACCACTGCTTTGAGTAACTTTCACGTTTTCTAAATCTAACATGCAACTCAAAACTACACCAGCCATGTTCTGATTATAAATATGTATTCATAAAGGACAAAGAAAGATCCAGAAATCAAGAATTGGTTTTAAGGAGTGGAGGGAAAACCCCATTAATTTCCCCCATAGACTGTTTTTGATCTGTAAGTCTTTAACATACAGATAACTGAGTTAGCTTAAACCTCAGAGAATGGCAGTTTTTTTTTTTTTTTTTTTATCATGTGTGTGTATTCTTACGGTAGAAACAGAGCGTTACGATGGCCGCGACCAAGATAACACAAAGAATCCCCAAACAGCACGCCACCAGCTGAACACCGTGACGTCCTCTCACTGGCTTCTCACCTAAAAATTCTGTTGATGGCAAACATCAGTGAACAGAAACAGCTTCAGGATATTTTTAAGGCATTTCTGATTATTTGGCAGTTTATTATGCAGAGAGAAGGGAATGATGTGGGGCTGGGGGGGCTGATTTTAAACTACTAACCTGTTACCACTTGGGACTCACTGACTCATATAACACAACAGTGATCAGTGTTGGGGAGGAACTAGTCACATGTAAGCAGAATAACTAGTTATATTTAACTAGTAACCTGCAATTAAATTCCCAAATAAGTGTAATTGTAATCAGTTACAGTTACTGAGAAGAACATGTTTTTAACGTAACTGATTACAAAGGGAGTTACATCCAAATATAATCATTTGGGTAAAAAGCTTACATGTGGTATATAATTTTATTCTGTTGCTTTGCATCTTTTTGCTATGCAGGAATGTTGAGACAGCCATTGGTACTAGGGATGAGCTGGATACTCGGCTGAAACGAGTATCCTCAGCTGTAACTCAGTGGTGTAGTCTAGTTTATTCTAGTGGGTGCGCACGCGCACACACACACATACACACACACATACACATACAGGCTCCCTTTCTGAAACATTAACGTTAGCTCCAGCTGTAGTGTCCCCCGAAATATGGTCAAAAAGAGCTGCTTCGTAACACAGAGAAGTCGACTTTATGAATGGGAAAGTGAACGTTATGTCAAAAAAACATACTGATACGTATCTTTGCGCATTTTTAAGTTGTTATACGGAAATTCAGGACCTTTTCTAGTGGGTATACGGCGTACACCTGCGTATCACGTAGACTACACCACTGCTGTCACTCACTCAGGGGTGTATTCAGCGCAGATGTACCAGTATGTAACGTCAAGCTAACAGAAACGATAAAGTTCTGAACAACCTGTTGCATTATGCATGCGTTGCAAGTATGGAAGCCGAGAGGTCCATTCTCCTCGCAACTGTAGCCGAAGAACTGTCTGAGCAGGACATTACTTTACATGGATCATTAACTATAGGGGTACTGCAATACATTCAATGTCCACTATGAAAAAAAACAGTTGTTTAACATTGTTTCCAAGATTTGTACCATAGGCCTACACAAATAAGTTTTAAGTTGAATAAAAGTTGCCATATTTTGAGAAAAACAATAAACTATGTCTGATTTATCATCATACTTACCACATACATGGGCTTTTACCTCCTCAAATGATGGGCAACATTTTAAACATAGGCTGCACTAATATAGCGACTTGGAAGCCATAATGGAGCTTTTAAATCACAGAGGTTTAAATACAGGCTGATACTGATTGGATAACACCTGTGACACGCCCACAAAATGGAGGAAAACTACCTCCGAGACATGTTGCTCTCTGTTACAAATGTTACAACCAAACACACCATTCAATGAGACAACGTCACACAACGTTATGTATCGTAACGTCGTTGAATACACCCCAGGTGTGACAGCTGACGTCGCGTCTCTCTTCATATCAGTAGCGGTCAGGTTTTTTCAGCTCGCTCTTCCCTCGGTCTGTAATCACTGACAGTCAGTAGAGTTTCTGCTAAACTTAACTGTTAACAGACGCGCTGCTTTTGAGCAGAGTTAGGGTTATGGGGTTGGGGCTTAATGCGACTGGCGTCGCGTCTCTCACAGCGCTTTTTTTTTTATTATTAGTATTATTATTTTTTTTTTTTACCGTCTGCTCTCTCTTGCCGGCTGGTTTCTGATATAAAGTAAGTTGGAAAACTTTACTCGGTGCAGAGTCACAGTCTTAACACACACACCACGTACACACATACATTAGCTCAACACACAAAGTATATTATTATTTTGATTTTATTTTGGCTGCATGCACTGAGAGTCTGACACTTTCTCACTGTAGCTAGTTCATAAAAAATAAATATAGTAGTAGTATAAATATTACAAATTAAGCTATCTATCTATCTATCTATCTATCTATACACTCTCTCTCTAGTACTTCATAATTGCCTACTACATGTGTTGTATTCATTGATGCATTTAAGAATATTCATGTTCTGTGTTTATAAATAACTTGTTCTGTAAATAGTTTGTTTACTATTGTGATCAAAAACATTGATCTGAAGCTTCTGAGGCTGTTCTGTAAATAGTTTTCCAATAAACAATAAATATAGCAACTTCTGATCAACCTGTATCAATTTCAGGCTTAAAATAACCTACCGGTTAAGCTCCACCATTTCCAGTCAAACTCAACCACCTTTCGGGTTAAGCCATGCCCACTTCCAGTTTCGGCTCCGCCCACTCCGAGTACGGATACGGATAATGTAGATGGTTAAACAGATACAGATACAGATACAGATAGTGGTGTACTCGCTCATCCCTAGTTGGTACAAATTCCAGTGCAACACCATCAAGGGCCGGAGATGTTTCTACGTCTAGACAGGCTCCATTCATTTGACTGTATGAGAGACTTGTTTTTAATTGGCTCTCTTGTTTGAATTTCCCGACTGGCCTAGGTACACCTTGGGATCCCAGGAGGAGCTGGTGGATGAGGCCCCAGAAAAGACCGTCTGGGCTGACCTCCTCAGCCTGCTGTCAGAGCGACCCAGTCCCGGATCAGTGGCAGAAAGTGAAGATGAAGAAGATTCTTAATGTGTTTTCTTTAGTTTCAGTGCACTGAGCTCTCAGTGCCACCCATGTAATAAGTTGCATTACTTTGAATTAAAATAGTTATATTACGTATTACATTTTTAGCAGGGTAACCTGCAACATGTTACATTTCAAAAGTGAGCTTCCTAACACTGACACTGATCATAAAGCTTTTCCATTGCCTGTTCTAAGCACTCAGGGTGTGATCGCCCACCCTGCTACTCAGGAAGTGAGGTGTTTTATGTTTGTGGTTTGTTTGCAATAAACAGAAGTAGAACTGGGCACTCAGCATCATCAGCTGAACAGACAATGAAAAGAGCCTGTCTCTGACTCTGATGGCCAGCTGCTCAATACGAGCCTGAAAGTGTCCTGGCCGTGGTCGTGTCACTAGTTTTTCTCCCTGTTTTTTCTTGTCCTGAACTTTGTGTTCAAGATTACTTTTGCTCTCATGTTTGGAATCTAACCATGAGTTTTTTCCCGTGCCATAGAATCACTGAAAAACTCCTGAAAAACTTTTTTTACCGCTCTGAGTCTGCATCCAGCATTTGGGTTCACCTTGTAGATTGTGACAGAAAAACTCTTTGCATCTTGAGAAATACTAACAATAACAGTAGCAGTATTTGTAACAGTAGTACTGTAGTATAGTTGTACTATACAACTGTAATAAGAGCAGCAGTAGTTGTGGTAGCTACAGTAGCACAACTAGCAGAAATAATTTAGTAATAATAGCAGCAGTAGTAGTTGGGGTAGCAGCAACAGACACACAGACAGGCAACCAGCACAACAACATGTGTGAACAAAACACATACAATAACACGTAGAATAAAAAAAAAAATACAAAGATGCTAGGAATACTCTGGAATCAGGAAACAAATAGAAAAGTGACAAGGTTAATAAATATCGGCCCATGAGATGTCAATAAAGTGCATTATGACAAATTTAAGAGATGGATGGCTGAAGCAATACAAGATTTTGATCAGTGGTTAGTTTTTCAGGCAGGCAAGACATACCGACGACCTGAGGCCAACAGAGCAAATTCACCTGCTAGTACATGGCCAAGAGATGCGAGAATGCAAGCAGCTTTTTTCTATCCTGCAGCGTAGGGTTGGGGAACCAACAAATAAATGAGAAACACAGGAGGCTTTCAATAAAAGACTGATAAAAACGACAGAATGGTGGGACTGGCAGAAAAGGAGTCAAGTTTGCGGAGAAGATGGATTCTCTGTTGCCTACGTTTTACAATGTCTGCAGTGTTCACATCAAATTTGAGCTTGTGATCAAAAAAGGTACCTAAGTATTTGTATGAGGACACCCTTTCCACAATCACATTGTGTTCGATGCTGTCTACAGCTGCATCTCTGTTCCGTCTAAAATCTATCATGAGCTCCTTTGTTTTGGATACATTCAGGTCTAGGTGGTTTTCATCACACCATGAAACAAAGTACTCAAGAGCCTCTTCATGGCCTGATACGGGCTCCTGAAGAAGGGACAGCAGTGCAGTGTCATCTGAAAATTTAATTAAGTAACTGCCTGCCTTGGCACTCATGCATTCATCTGTATACAGGATGAAGAGTAAAGGGGAAAGGACACATCCTTGAGGTGAACCCGTGGATAGGACACAAGAGTCTGATATACAGCCATTTGCAGAAACCCTCGGCTTCCTTTTTGTCAAAAAATCTGACAACCATAAAACAACCTGGTGGGGTAGATTAAAAGCACTGATTAGCCTCTTAAGTAAAAGATGCAGCTGCATCTTATTTAAAGCTGAGGAAAAGTCAGCAAATAAGAGCCTAACGTGGGCTTGGGGCTTCTCTACATGCTTGTAGAGGCAGTTCAGGATAAAAAGCTCATAACAGTAAACACTAGTTGTACTTGCAGTAATGGTAGCAGTAATATTATTATTCCATTTTGAAACTAGGAAGGAATTGCGATTATTGAATAAATTCTTTTATATGAACTCACCTTGTGTGTCTGTATTTTGATCTGCTGTGTGGCCCTGAACCTTAACGTCATCGTACACGGTTTCCCCCTCACGTTTAGCTGAGAGGTAGACAATAAGACAATAATCTATTGCAACTGCATAAAAGAAGATATTTGATCCATATCAAGAGTGGACTCACTGTTTGTGATCTGCCAAATGTCAAAAATGACTCTTACCTTTGGATGTGGAGGGCTTGTTAGCTTTGAAAACAATGGAAGCGTAATTAAGCTCTCCCTCCATCACTCAGACTTGACAGCTTCTCTGTCTGTCCAGAAGCTGTGCGGCTTCTACTTGGAGAAGTCACACACTGTAAAAAAAAAAAACAAGTTCCTGCCATGTGGCTTCCTGACTTCACTGTTGCATTAGCAAAATAAAAAGTCTTTTCTCTGATGATGCTGAGAGGTGGTATTGTCTACTGATGGTGCAAAGATTGTTCAACTCTTCAAGGTTCAGGGTTAGTTTATTGCCATTCCAAACACAGTGTACATGAAAAGAACTAAAGTACAGTACTCAAGGCCCAGTGAGAACACAATAAATAAGAAGAACAGATAAAAGTACTAAGAGATGCTTAATAATTAAAAACAAAAAGCGTAAAAAATATTGTGCAAGTATAATATTGCACAGTGCTATAAGAGCACCACTGAAAAGTCAGCTTATGTGAGGTGAACTGTTCAGTCTGACCGCCTCAGGAAACAAGCTGGACCTGAGACGAGAGGTTCTGGCCTTTAAGCTGTGCAGCTTTCTGCCTGAGGTCAGAGGGACAAACAGTCCATGTGCAGGGTGAGTGGGGTCCTTCAAGATGTTGGAGGCCCTGCTCCTGCTGCGGCTGGTGTAAATGTCACTGACAGATGCAAAATTACACCCAGTGATTTTCTCTGCAGCTGTAACCACCCACTGCAGTGCTTTCCTGTCCTCTGCTGTGCAGTTGCCTCACCACACCGTGATGGATTGGGTGAAGACACTCTCCGCCCCACATGTGTAAAGCCAGTGTTGAAGATGGCTGGTGAAGATGAGCGACCATCGATCTTGACAGTCTGTGACTTGTTGGTTAGAAAGTCCATCACCCAGTTGCCCAGCAATGGTCTGAGTTCAAGTAGTGCTTGTCCACTCATCAACATATTCACACTTTTAAAGTGGACAAATGCACGAGTATGAAGTGTGTGTGTGCATGCTGCTGCTTATTACTAAGACAACAGCCAGTGTTTTTAACATGTTTATGTGCTGTTTGGCTAAGATTCATAATTTGCTCCCTGACGGAGCTGCTTTACCGCTGGACTGAAGCCTTTATGAGTGCTGATGCAGCAAATTTGGACTCTGATATTCACTGTTATGAGAGCTGAATTGTATTTTTGCTCACATACTTTGATGTATGTTGTGTGTGTGCTTTAAAAAATAATTATATTTATTAAATATTTTCAGCTGCTCTTAGCCAGGTCTCCACTGAAAAAAGGACATTTTTGTGACTGTTGGGCGGCCAATCCACCCTCAAGTCATTTCTGAGACAGAAGATGCTGAAGGGAGGATGGAGATGTGACAGGAGGGCCTGTTTCAGTCCCAGGCCTTTTACACATCTAACACATTTCACACCGTTCAAAAGTAAAACAGTTTGAATTTACCAGCAGGGAAGTGCAGCTGCAAAATACAAAATATATTATAAATAAAAGACATGGGACACTAGGACTCAGTTTCACAATTTGTCCAATCAAGGTCAGAGATCACCTGGACCTTTAAAGAGCTTGTGAGTGGACTCTTAGGCCCAATCCCAATGTCCACCCTCACACACTCACTGACTTTGAGGCGCGCTCCCGCTAAGTCCGTGAGGGCTTAGGGTTGTCCCATTGACAAATCATGAAGTGCGTGAGGGATCTCTCGCGGACTTTTTGAGCCGTTAATGCACCCTTTCCGTAAGTGGGCATCTCCGCAGACTTAGCGTAAGGGAATTACCCATAGTTCATTGCATTGTGACATATGACATGATTCCCCTGGGGAAACCAGCTGGCGGCCGCGATAAAAGCGAAGTGAAACGAGCGAATTTGTAAACAATCCAATCCAATCCAATACACGTTATTTATAAAGCACAATTTTAACAAACACAAGGTTTTCCGAAGTGTTGCACAACAAGATAACACACCACAGGATAACACAATAGAAGCAGAATAAAAAGGTAAAATACACAATAGGATAACACGATAAAATAAGATAAGATCAAATAAAATAAGATAAAATAATAATAATAAGAAGAAGAAAAGATAATATAAAATACTAAAATAAAATAAAATAATAATACAATTATAATTTAAATAGAATAAAATATGTAAAATGCAGTGCCCGCACAGCATAAAAAGAAAAAAACATGGAGGGTGCAATCAGCAGTGACGCTGCAAAAAAGAAAATGTTCTCATGTGAGTATAATAATATATATATGATGGCCTTCAGAAACTAAGGAAATAAGCAGATAGGCAATGCATAGGCTATTTGTTTTTTATCTCTTGGCAAACTCATCAATGCCTTTTGTGGGAGTAGATCATTTTTTTAATGCTGTTTTCACAACTCCTCAAAAATACCAAGCAAAAAACGTAAAATAAAAAGTCCCAAAGCTGCGATTGTGAGAAACATGATGCATTGCTGTTGACAACCAAACAAAGGGCTGTCCCATTCCCTTTTTACTACTTCAGCCCCTTGCAGCCTCACACACTCAGTCACTTTCCAGGTGCAGCTACTTAAGTCAGTGAGGGCTCAGGGCTCAGGGCTTAGGGAGGAGATTGAGATTCAGCCTTACTGTCTTGATTTGATGTATTTCCTGTTGAAACAGGAAGTTTGGGCGGGACATGGTGCAGGGAAGGTTCACTCACAAGTGCAAACCAACAGGATCTTAGTCTGGTAGAGAGACAGACTTTTATTTTGAAGGGATGAGTAGGGATGGGGTTCGAGAACCGGTTCTTGTTAAGAACTGGCTCTCAGTGGTCCGAATCCTCCGACTCGTGTGCCAAAGTGCTTAACGATTCCGCTATTGAGTCCGCTGCGCATGCGCTATGATGTCATACGCACGCTGCGTTGCTATAGAGAGACACGGCGTCGAGAAAGAGAAGTTCAAATGTCTGGTTATACTTCACGCTGAAAGACGACAACAGAAACACTTGAATTGCTTGCAGAACTTCTGTTTCGACAAAGGGAGGAAGTGCTAGCAGCAGAAGGCTGTTACTTTGCTTGTCTGTCATGTTTTCGATACGCTCCGGAGTGACGCTAACATTAATAAATCTCAACCAAGCAGCAGCAGGAGCGCTGTCATGGTTTCATGTTGCTTGTGTTTTGTTTGGTTCTGTTTCATGTGTGTTTCTGTCATGGTTTTGTGTTTTGTTTGTATCTGTTTCCTGTGTTTCATTTGCCTGGTTCTTTTTCGTGATTTCACCTGTGTCTTGTTTGCTCCTCCCAGTGCCACACCTGTCCTGTGTCTGTTAATCATCCCTGATTGTTCTGATCCCTCCCAGTGTTTGCCTCAGCCTATCCTCTGTGTTCTCCTGTCTTGTGCTCCAGCCCCTTCCCCAGGTGTTTCTTGTTTGATCATTTAGTTCTTGTGTATTTAAGTCCTGTTTTGAATTCTGTTCCTTGTCGGTTCATTGTGCTGTGCTGTCTTATGTTATGCTCTGTTTCCTGCCCTGTGTTTCTGGTGTTTCCTGCGATCCCTGTGAGTCATTAAATTTTTGTTTGCCACTGAGCATTTTTGCCTGCCTGCTCCTGCTTTTGGGTCCTCCTTCCTCCACTCCCATGACAAGCGTGGCTGAAGCTAGCGCGGCTAAATCTAGCATCGTCTAGTAACATGTTAAACTGTTATTTTTCTACATTAGAGTTCCTGACTTGGTTGTATTTGTAAGTGCTGGACTGGTTTTATTCTTGGCAGCTCAGCTCATACACCCTTTTAAAAAGGAAGGAGCATTGACTAATAACATGTTAAAATGTTATTGGATTTTAATTTCTACATTAGAATTTCAGATTTTTTTTAAATGTTGGTTTTGTTTTTGGGTCAAGGGGAGAAGAGATTTTCTTTTATGCTACAGGTTTGTTTAAAGTTATTTAAAATGTATTTATTTATAAATACTGTATATGCTGTAGGGCTGGGTATTGGTACTCAATAACTTTTAAGCTATTGACTGAAATAACCCAGAACCAGGTAGTATCAGAACTTCTCAAGTCAAATGTTCCTTGCATCTGATCCTTCTGTACCCAGATTGAGGAAAAAAAGAATACTTGTTTTGTACAGTTTTGTAGTTATTTAATAAGTATTTCAGTATTTTGAACATGCAAATGTAGTTGTGTAATACTCATTTTGATGGACAGGAGTGGTGGTATTTTAACAACACAATGATATAAAAGAAAGTTAATACAAATAAACCCATTTGTACATTTTTTTTCTTCCCCTTGCCCGGTGAGATTCGATAAGAGAATCGTTAAAGAATCGAATCGATGAGCAGATTCGATCATTGAATCGCTAAAATCCTATCAAATCCCATCCCTAGGGATGAGGTGGGTGTGAGGGTTGTACCGGTTGGAATTTGACTTCCCAGCCACTCTGCTTTACAGGAAGTGGAGGTCATGTGAGGTCATTTCATGGAGACTTTAAGAGGCTCATGGAGAACACAGGTGGGTCAGCTTCATCCCTGCTCCTGTGAGCGCTCCTCATGCTGTTGGCAAGCCAAAGCAACTTTTTATTGTGTGTTTTAAATCACATAAGGAGAGGAAATGTTTGCTGCACTGCCCTCTAGAGGCTGAAACCGTCAGTCACGTTGCACTGGTGGCTGCACCGAGTCAGTGATGCAGCAGCAGGGATTCTGAGCAGCTGTCAGTGGTAAAATACCTGCAGCTGTACCTTTTATGCCCTTATTCATGACCTTTACATTTGACCATTTTCATCCAAAAACACTAAGACACTAAAAGTCAGACTAAGAAAATCTTTGGAGAGTTTGACTCCTCCACTCAGCGGTGGGGAAACTTTGGGACACTTCCTTTACATAAAGAAGTGATGTTAAATAATGAATAATTAAACACAGAAATAAAATGTGTCAGTGTGCTGCCAAAAAAAAAAAGACCACTGATATTGTCTGTCCCCAAAATCAACAGTTTCTGATCTATTATACATTAAAAAGTGCAGTTAACTGTGAAATTGTGCAGTGTTGGATATGTCTGCCTTTTCATCAAAGCTTCAGAGAGCTGAGCTGATGTCCTGCTGTGATTTGTCACTATCTGCTGCAGTGTGGAGAGACGGCCACCAGAGGGAGGCACTGAGGTCAAAATCCAACACTGCCTTGCTTTAATCAAACCAATACTTTCAACAGTACACCTATAGAATATGGGAGGAGGTTTTGAGAATCCTGATTGAGATTGTGTTTATTATTACATGGTAAGGTAAGGCATTGTGGTAAAGTTTCTGTTTAAAAAAAAAAAAAGACTTTCTCTTCAGTGTGTGTTGTTTTCACTCTCCTGATGTGTTGTTCTGTGCATACAGTTGATTTGTTTCTGGAACTGGTTTTGTAGAGCGTTCACTTCTCAAAGATCACTTTTCACTCAGTCAGACTGACAACAATCAACGGAACATTAAACATTAAACATTAAACAAACAAAACATTTTAATGGATATAATACTATGATGATGTCTGATAGACTTTGATATTTATTCGGGGTTTTATTAGATGCGGTACCAGCAGCATCAAACAAACCTGGCAACAAATGAGCGAGCATAAAAACATCATTCAAAGTGTCATGTAGCTGCTGTGGCTTATTCTTCTGATATTATTCTTTTTATTTTGTGGATAATATATGTTACAAGATCCTGTTTGATGAGATCCTTTCTAATTTGATTAAAGTTTATGTTAAATCTTCAAGAAGCAATTTGAGGTATAATAAATAAACTCATGCACACAGCATTTGGTTAAGATTTCAGCAGGTTTACTTGCAGAGATGTTGAACACAGTGATCAGGTTGGGAGGTTACAGATTACATTTTAACATGGTAACAGTGATGTGATCACAGGAAAAGACACTTCTTCACTAAATAAACAAAATAAACATTGTCATTAGAATACAAACTGCTTCAAACAATGTTGTTTGATGCTGCTTGTGTTGGAAATGATGTGAATGACAGTATTTCAAGTACAGCTCTGCAATAAAATGCTCTTTTACAGTAAACGATTATGCAAAGAAAAACAAAATTTTAATTGAAATTCTCCATGTTTTGTTCATGAGTATGAGCAATCCAGTTGATTTCTCTACAGGTCGATTCAATAATCACAACACACTCAGCAATGTCTAAACAGACAAAGCCTTCATTTCACAGATCCATCGGTATTTGCCAGCACAGTTCCCAGCTCTCCATCCCTCAGGTGAGCTCCAATGAACAGAGGCTGCACAGTCCATGTTGTCAGATGGTTGGTTGATCCAGTAGCTGATGGAAGAACATGATGGTTAGAAAACTGTTGACAGATTTTATGAGTCATGGTGTTTAGAAATGTGTCTTACCTTTCAGTCAGATCACTTCCATCAACCCACGTCCAGAACCCAATTGTTCTTCTCAAGCCAATCCAGTAGCTGTAGTAACTACTGTCACTGGGCTCATGGCTGATTTCACGGATGAATTCCTGGTGAATAATCAAAGATGTTTCAGTACCACATTCAAATGGACACATTGTGACTTTTGGACTCTTTTTTTACTGTTTCAAGCTCAGTTTGTGACATCGAGGCTCCTCTCTGTTCCTGTCATGTTCCCTTTACCTGCTCCTGTTTATTTTCTATCACAACCAAATCTGCATTCCTCTGCCTGCAGTCTTCTGCAGCTTCTTTCCAAGTTTTCCATTCACTGAAATTATTTGTTGTTATAACCAGATAACAGCTGGAATTGGACGGGGAGAGAAGCCAGCCCCTCTGACAAGGATTACACCGTCTCTCTGAGAGAGAGATAAGACAGACAAATCAACAAACATGATTATTGATTTGTGATTTCAATATTATCCCTATAATTATAACATCATTTTTGTGACCATGCTGAAGCGGTTTTCAGATGACCTTCCTTGTCTCCTGTTTTGGGGCAGTAGGCATCAAGGATCCTCTGTGTCCGAGTCAAGCTGAGCTCAGTCCTCTCTCTCCTCAGCTTCTCCACTTGTCTCTCTAAGGCGCTCTTCTCCATCTGCAGCTGCTGACTTTCTGAAGTCAGGATGCTGTTGTTTTGTCTCAGGTCACCAATGAGGACCGTCTGATCGCTGAGAACCCTCCTCAAGCTGTCATTGGCTGAGCTGAGGCACAGTACGTTCTGATTGGCTGCAGCTGTGTGGTTTTCTCTCAGCTTGGCCATATTGTCAGAAATGAGCGCGGTAACTGCAGAGAAGGACACAGAAACATCTCGGCTGTCAAATCAGCCACAAAATAAGAATCTGTTGTTCTGTCACTGTGGAACATGGTATGACAAATCATTTCAGTTCAACTGGCCTTCATGTAAAAGTTATTATAACTTTTGATGCTTCGAGTCCAACCTCACTTTATTTTACAGACCAACTGTAAAGCTGACAGGACTGCATCTAAATATGAATTAGGACAATATGTTCTGTTTATGTGACAGAATAAATGTTGAGTCAATGCTCACAGTAGAAACGAAGGGCCATGATGACTAAGAATATCAGCCAACACACCGACACCAGTGGAAAAGACGGAGAGAAGGAGGGAGTCTTCTCATCTAGCAGAGACAAAGAGTCCAGTCAGATCACCTGAACAGCTGATAGAAAACACTTTCATGTGAGTCATGATTGTTTTTTTCGCATTAAACACACATCCTCTGTACTTTACTCCAAACGTCATCTTTTTTATAGAATCATAATCATGATCATGTGAATTTCAAAATTTACCTGAAAAGTCTGGATTTTTGTCAGCAGTGCGTTCCACTACATTAACATAGTCCTGTCCTTCCTCAATTGTCTCTGACAAATCACACATAATAAAAAAAAATCTGAACATCAGAACAATGTACAGGGAAAATACACCAGCAACATATTATAATAATAATGTCAGTATTAATAATGTTAGTGAGGTCATGTTAGAAGTATTTGGCAACTTCATTATTCAAAAACGGAAACATATGCATCACAGAAGTCAGATTAGTGGTAAATCATCTGGTTTTGTGTTCAAGATGAGAACTTGTGCAGATTAGGTGTAGAGAGCTTCTTACCTGCAGACAGATAAACATTAGGATTTTTGAAAAGAACGGCCTGCGTGTTTGGTTTTCTGTTCATCCTGCTCACATCAGAGGGATCGCCAACAGTCTGATAGGAGGCTTGCAAGTTAATTCTTTATGCTGAGAGTGTGCCAGTGTGTTATTTCTCACGGAAACTGCTCAGTTATTTTTAACTTGTACTTTGAGGTTTTGACAGTCCTTTTCAGGTGAAGAAGATGAGCTCATTTCCGTGGTTTCTCTCAAGTTGTTAAGCCTTGTTTTTGTGACTCTTGCATCTTGTCCTTGAATTGATGGCAAAACTGAAATAATGTAATCCACATACAGTATTACACAGAAAAACTCAAAGGAGTTGAAAAAAAAAAATACAGAATACAATTTATAGGCCCCTTTTTTGTAGGTGCATCCTGATTGATTGGTGAATGGTGATTTGTGGAAAGGGTAGTGATGCAGGTACACTAGTGATTTCACATTGATGCAGGTCATTTCTATCAGCTGTGAGCAGATGTTTTGCTTTTGACTACCGTAGTGAAGTCAATGGAGTCAGGGCCATGTAAATGACACATGTGAGAAGTGAAAAATGTGTGAATCCAATGAAAAGGTATGAACACATTTGCAAAAGAAAACTTCTGCTGTGGTTTGGAGGTAAAGATGACAACAAAGTGGATCCCAGTTTCATTATACTGGAAAAAGCGAATGAAAAAAACTGTAACAGAAAACAGCAGGATCTGTATTGGAATTTGGAAAGTGGGATTTCCCTGTTTGAAATGAAAGAAGGCAGCTTACATGAAGGCACATTTCTGGATTTCTGCTGCATGAAACAACAGGGGAGGTAAATGAGGCAGGAAAGAGCAAAGACAACCACCTGTTGGGAAACGTTTTTTTTTGTGGGTTGCCTTCAATATGGGGCGCTCTGAACAGAAATGACGGATTGTGACTTTAATGTACAGACAAATGAAACAAAGGACAAAACGTGTCTTCGTAAGGTCTTCATGAGGTCTTCTTTTCCATCTCTCCGTGAATTAGAGCATGTCCCTTTTTTCATGTCAAATTCAAGTGAAAACCAACATTAAGTGTCTTACAGTAAGGTGTGTGGTCACCAGGAGCCTCCCGAGCAGCTTCAGTGCTCCACAGCGTTCGATTCTCCAAGTCTCTGGAAATCTCCTGGAGGAACGGAGCTCCATTCTTCCAAATGACATTCCCTCATTTGGTGTTTTGATGATGGTGGTGGAGAGCGCCGTGCCGCTCCAAAATGTCCAATAGGTGTTGAGCTGGGTTGAGATGTGGTGAGTGCAAAGGTCAAACATCATTTTCATCCTCATCAAACCTTTCAGTGAGCCCTGCTGCCCTGTGGATGGACGTTGAAGGGTTTGGTGCTGCTCACAAGTCGCAGTGAGAAAAGTGAAAAGCTGTGGCTTGCTTAACAAGCGCAGTGCAGATATCTGCATATGTGTAACAATAAAATCATGTAGCCACCTTTTTTCTATAGTAATATATATTCTGTGCTTGCATTTTGTTATGTGAGCTTGTGTCAGTGTGTAGTTCAGTGTTTGTGTGTGTGTGTGTGTGTGTGTGTGTGTTGAAGTGTTTCTTTGAACTCACCACACTCACCACTTTGTATCTAATGAGCTGATGAGGAGACAGGAAGGCCTTGTTTTCTGCTTGGTGACAGTCCTAACCAGTCAGAGTTTAACCAAGACAAATGACATGTAATGACATGTGACCAGGAGGTGTAAAGGGGGGGAGTTTTCTCATGTCCTT
Source organism: Myripristis murdjan (assembly GCF_902150065.1). Taxonomy (NCBI): domain Eukaryota; kingdom Metazoa; phylum Chordata; class Actinopteri; order Holocentriformes; family Holocentridae; genus Myripristis; species Myripristis murdjan. The sequence continues at coordinate 31,037,146 of NC_043995.1, read as the reverse complement.
TGAACTAACCAACACTGAGCAATAAATAATTCCATGACACACCGAAACGTCGGAAATATATGTATTGTTGCAAGTTTGGCCGTGTGTGGGAGTCTGCAACTTTGGATCCACTCGTCCCTCTCTCACGCACCTGTCTCATGAAATTTGTGTGTGTCGTGTTCTTCAGTGTCTCAGCGTGGTCATCCTGGAAGAGACGACTCCCATCAGGACAGACATGTTTCCTCGCAGGATAAAAGGTGATCACTGAGAATAACTTCCTATTGATTTGCAGTGTGCCTTCCCTCTGAGGGAAGAAGTGGAAAATGCCCCCCCCCGTAGCGGTCTCCGAGTGGACTCGCGCACGTGGTGAGAATATGGTGACGGACATCTCGCCTGACCACATCACTTTTTCTCCACAACTCTGTAGAGCCATGCCACTCAACGACCAAATGTGTGTTTATCTTTATAATGAGGCTTTATGCACTGCAGCCCTGCTATAATACCCCTCTCCATACACTATAATATCCCTCTCTATGCTCTATAATGTCATCTCTTTGTATTATAATGTCCCATATGGAAATGTAATATATGACACATATGCCACTTTACTACAGATATTGCCATAAATGTTACATATAACATGATACACTCTTATTACATACAAACATCACGTAGATATATGAAGATATACACTCAGTGACCATCTAATTAGCTCCACTTGTACAATCTAATCCAATACAACTGCCATAAAGTTTCCTTCTCTGCTGCCTACAATGCTCAGCTTTTCTTATTGTCACAGTAAAAGAGGTGTTCATACACTTCTGTGTTTGGCATTGAGTTCATAGTTAGTGCTGCTGTTGGACTGGACTGCATTTTTTTGAGAGGTGTTTCTAGTATTCTGTCCGCCTTATGTATATAAATAGGTGGGACAAAAATATTAGAAAAAAGCTCTCAATGTAATGTAGTCCAGTACAACATCTGCAAACTACAACCTCAATAATAAACAGAGAATAAAACTGACACATTCTCCACAAGGTCAACACAAACTGAACATTATAAACTTTGTTCAGAGGTAGAATTTATGGCAGAACTGTTGAAATTAACTGCATTCGATTGTGCAGGTGGACCTGATCAAGTGGCCACTGAGTATAGGCTTATAGCATATACGAAACAGCCATAGTGAAATTTATTCTAAGGGCAGCCAGTGTGGGTCAAAATGCCACAAAAGGCTGATTTATTATAATCAGGGTCAAAGCATGAAGCCTTTTAACAAAGTTAAAAATGGAAACCTCTTGCTGCAGTGGTGCAGCGCTCCAGTCAGGCCAATGCACAGGAAGTACACTGTGCTAAAACCAAACCTGAGAAAACACCTCCACTACCCCCAACAGAAAACCACACATCAAAACCAGAAGCAGAACCACAGCAACCCTTCACCTCACACTGCACCAGCTGCTGCTGGAGCTGCAGGCCAACAGCAGCCACAGCACTAAAAGATAAAACTGTGAATTAAAACTGCGCTGAATCTCCTACAACATCAGTAAAACAATGGAAAAGGAACAATAGAAAAATGAGGAACAATCAGAACTTCAATTAAATTTTGGAGGCTCATGGTGGCTCATGAAGACCTTACGAAGACACGTTTTGTCTTTTGTTTCATTTGTCTGTACATTAAAGTCACAATCCGTCATTTCTGTTCAGAGCGCCCCATATTGAAGGCAACCCATAAAAAAAAAACGTTTCCCAACAGGTGGTTGTCTTTGCTCTTTCCTGCCTCATTTACCTCCCCTGTTGTTTCATGCAGCAGAAATCCAGAAATGTGCCTTCATGTAAGCTGCCTTCTTTCATTTCAAACAGGGAAATCCCACTTTCCAAATTCCAATACAGATCCTGCTGTTTTCTGTTACAGTTTTTTTCATTCACTTTTTCCAGTATCATGAAACTGGGATCCACTTTGTTGTCATCTTTACCTCCAAACCACAGCAGAAGTTTTCTTTTGCAAATGTGTTCATACCTTTTCATTGGATTCACACATTTTTCACTTCTCACATGTGTCATTTACATGGCCCTGACTCCATTGACTTCACTGTGGTAGTCAAAAGCAAAACATCTGCTCACAGCTATACCAGCATTTCTGAGTTGACAAAGGAGGTAAAGCGATTGAAAAAAACTGTAAATGAGACTTCCCATCCCACATGAGGAGCTGTGTTGATGTTGTTGATGTTGATGATGTTGACAGTGTTTGTAACCTGAGGGCTGCACCACCAGGCCAGTTCAGCAGAGCCAGGCTTTCTTTGTGAGCTCACTCGACAAAACCTGAAGCCCAAAGGGGAGATAACTGGTATCACGACGGTGGTTATCAAGTTGATTTGTGAAGCCTGGCTCTCTGCTCTCTGTTCTGAGTGCGTTCACATTTAAAGGGGCGTTTAGTGCATCATGTAACTCTTCTTCTGCCACCTACTTCACTCAGGAGGAGCAAACTGTCATCAAGGAGCGCTATGGAGAGGATAAAAAAATGATCACTCTGGCTTCAAATGAGGCCAGAGAGGAATGTTTGGCGATTTGAAGTAAAAATGAAAATACAATACAAAAAACACACACAGGACAAGGTTAAGAATTCATCAAGTTTACTTGCAGCGATGTTGAACACAGTGATCAGGTTGGGAGGTTACAGATTACATTTTAACATGGTAACAGTGATGTGATAACAGGAAAAGACACTTCTTCACTAAATAAACAAAATAAACATTGTCATTAGAATACAAACTGCTTCAAACAATGTTGGTTGATGCCGCTTGTTTTGGAAATGATGTGAATGACAGTATTTCAAGTACAGCTCTGCAATAAAATGCTCTTTTATGATTATGCAAAAAAAACCAAGCAATTTTAACTGAAACTCTCCATGTTTTGTTCATGAGTATGAGCAATCCAGCTGATTTCTCTACAGGTGGATTCAATAATCACAACACACTCAGAGATGTCTAAACAGACAAAGCCTTCATTTCACAGATCCATCGTTTTTTGTCAGCACAGTCCTCAGCTCTCCATCCCTCAGATGACCTCCACTGGAAAGAAGCTGCACAGTCCTTGTTGTAATAAGGTTCATATATCCAGTAGCTGATGGAAGAACATGATGGTTAGAAAACTGTTGACAGATTTTATGAGTCATGGTGTTCAGAAATGTGTCTTACCTTTCAGTCAGATCACTTCCATCAACCCACTTCCAGACCCCACTTGTTCTTCTCAAGCCAATCCAGTAGCTGTGGTAACTACTGTCACTGGACTCATGGCTGATTTCACAGATGAATTCCTGATGAATAATCAGAGATGTTTCAGTACCACATTCAAATGGACACATTGTGACTTTTGGACTCTTTTTTTTTTTACTGTTTCAAGCTCAGTTTGTGACATTGACGCTCCTCTCTGTTCCTGTCATGTTCCCTTTACCTGCTCCTGTCCATTTTCTATCACAACCAAATCTGCATTCCTCTGCCTGCAGTCTTCTCCAGCTTCTTCCCAGGTTTTCCAGTCACGATATGTACCGTGTACAACCAGATAACAGCTGGACTTGGACGGGGAGAGAAGCCAGCCCTCCTGACAAGGATTACACCGTCTCTCTGAGAGAGAGATAAGACAGACAAATCAACAAACATGATCATTGATTTATGATTTCAGTATTATCACTATAATCATAACATCATTTTTGTGACAATGCTGAAGGGGTTTTCAGATGACCTTCCTTGTCTCCTGTTTTGGGGCAGTAGGCATCAAGGATCCTCTGTGTCCGAGTCAAGCTGAGCTCAGTCCTCTCTCTCCTCAGCTTCTCCACTTGTCTCTCTAAGGCGCTCTTCTCCATCTGCAGCTGCTGACTTTCTGAAGTCAGGATGCTGTTGTTTTGTCTCAGGTCACCAATGAGGACCGTCTGATTGCTGAGAACCCTCCTCAAGCTGTCATTGGCTAAGCTGAGGCACAGTACGTTCTGATTGGCTGCAGCTGTGTGGTTTTCTCTCAGCTTGGCCATATTGTCAGAAATGAGCGAGGTAACTGCAGAGAAGGACACAGAAACGTCTCGGCTGTCAAATCAGCCACAAAATAAGAATCTGTTGTTCTGTCACTGTGGAACATGCTATTAGAAATCATTTCAGTTCAACTGGCCTTCATGTAAAAGTTATTATAACTTTTGATGCTCCGAGTCCAACCTCACTTTATTTTACAGACCAACTGTAAAAGCTGACAGGACTGCATCTAAATATGAATTAGGACAATATGTCCTGTTTATGTGACAGAATAAATGTTGAGTCAATACTCACAGTAGAAACGAAGGGCCATGATAACTAAGAATATCAGCCAACACACCGATACCAGTGGAAAAGACGAAGAGAAGGAGGGAGTCTTCTCATCTAGCAGAGACAAAGAGTCCAGTCAGATCACCTGAACAGCTGATAGGAAACACTTTCATGTGAGTCATGATTGTTTTTTCGCATTAAACACACATCCTTTGAAATATACCACATATTGTGTTTACCCCAAATGTCATCTTTTTTAGAGAATCATAATCATGTGGACTTCAAAATTTACCTGAAAAGTCTGGATTTTTGTCAGCAGTTCGTTCCACTGCATGAACAGAGTCCTCCCCTTCCTCAATTGTCTCTGACAAATCATCCATGATAAAAAACTGAATATCAGAACAATGTACATGGAAAATACACCAGCAACATAATATAAGAATAATGGTAGTAGTATTTGTTGTACTTTGGTACCCTCATTATTCAAACACAGAAGCGTTCGCATCACCGAAGTCAGATTAGTGGTAAATCATCTGGTTTTGTGTTCAAGATCAGAACTTGATCAGATTAGGTGTAGAGAGCTTCTTACCTGCAGACAGATAAACATTAGGATTTTTGAAAAAAACGGCCTGCGCGTTTGGTTTTCTGTTCATCCTGCTCACATCAGAGGGATCACCAACAGTCTGATAGGAGGCTTGCAAGTTAATTCTTTATGTTGAGAGTGTGCCAGTGTGTTATTTCTCACGGAAACTGCTCAGTTATTTTTTCACTTCTGCTTTGAGGTTTTGACAGTCGTATTGAGGTGAAGCTGCTGAGCTCATTTCCAACATGGTAAGCCTTGTTTGTGTGTCTCTTGCATCTTGTCTTGGTACTGAAGGTGTGAATTTCAAGCATGTCCCTTTTTTCTTGTCAAATTCAAGTGAAAACCAACATCAAGTGTCTTACAGTAAGGTGTGTGGCCACCAGGAGCCTCCCGAGCAGCTTCAGGTCTCCAAGTCTCTGGAAATCTCCTGGAGGAACGGAGCTCAAATCTTCCAAATGATATTCCCTCATTTGGTGTTTTGATGATGGTGGTGGAGAGCGCCATGTCGCTCCAAAATGTCCAATAGGTGTTGAGCTGGGTTGAGATGTGGTGAGTGCAAAGGTCAAACATCATTTTCATCCTCATCAAACCTTTCAGTAAGCCCTGCTGCCCTGTGGATGGAGGCGCTACTGGTCCTCCTTTTTTTTCCTGATGAAGGTCTCGCTCCTCTCTCTCATCATAACTTAGAATCTGTTCCAGACGTTGAAGGGTTTGGTGCTGCTCACAAGTCGCAGTGAGAAAAGGGAAAAGCTGTGGCTTGCTTAACAAGCGCAGTGCAGATATCTGTATATGTGTAACAATAAAATCATGTAGCCACCTTTTTCTATAGTAATATATATTCTGTGCTTGCATTTTGTCATGTGAGCTTGTGTCAGTGTGTAGTTCAGTGTTTGTGTGTGTGTGTGTGTGTGTGTGTGTGTGTATTGTGCAGGAAACAGAAACTCTCCCAGGCTGCACTGTCCTCGCTGCTGAGTTGAAGTGTTTCTTTGAACTCATCACACTCACCTCTTTGTATCTAATGAGCTGATGAGGAGACAGGAAGGCCTTGTTTGCTGCTCGGTGACAGTCCTAACCAGTCAGAGTTTAACCAAACCAAATGACATGTAATGATATGTGACCAGGAGGTGTAAAGGGGGGGACTTTCCCCACGTCCTTTGAGTTAACCAACACTGAGCAATAAATAATTCCATGACACACCGAAACGTCGGAAATATATGTATCATTGCAAGTTTGGCCGTGTGTGGGAGTCTGCAACTTTGGATCCACTCGTCCCTCTCTCACGCACCTGTCTCATGAAATTTGTGTGTGTTGTGTTCTTCAGTGTCTCAGCGTGGTCATCCTGGAAGAGACGACTCCCATCAGGACAGACATGTTTCCTCGCATACACTATATATACACTCAGTGACCATCTAATTAGTTCCACTTGTACAATCTAATCCAATACAACTGCCATAAAGTTTCCTTCTCTGCTGCCTATAATGCTCAGCTTTTCTTATTGTCACAGTAAAAGAGGTGTTCATTCACTTCTATGTTTGGCAGTGAGTTCATAGTTAGTGCTGCTGTTGGACTGGACTGCATTTTTTTGAGAGGTGTTTCTAGTATTCTGTCCGCCTTATGTATATAAATAGGTGGGACAAAAATATTGGAAAAAAGCTCTCAATGTAATGTAGTCCAGTACAAGACCTCTGCAAACTACAACCTCAATAATAAACAGAGAATAAAACTGACACATTCTCCACAAGGTCAACACAAACTGAACATTATAAACTTTGTTCAAAGGTAGAATTTATGGCAGAACTGTTGAAATTAACGGCATTAGATTATGCAGGTGGACCTGATCAAGTGGCCACTGAGTATAGGCTTATAGCATATATGAAACAGCCATAGTGAAATTTATTCTAAGGGCAGCCAGTGTGGGTCAAAATGCCACAAAAGGCTGATTTATTATAATCAGGGTCAAAGCATGAAGCCTTTTAACAAAGTTAAAAATGGAAACCTCTTGCTGCAGTGGTGCAGCGCTCCAGTCAGGCCAATGCACAGGAAGTACACTGTGCTAAAACCAAACCTGAGAAAACACCTCCACTACCCCCAACAGAAAACCACTCACCAAAACCAGAAGCAGAGCCACAGCAAACCTTCACCTCACACTGCACCAGCTGCTGCTGGAGCTGCAGGCCAACAGCAGCCACAGCACTAAAAGATAAAACTGTGAATTAAAACTGCGCTGAATCTCCTACAACATCAGTAAAACAATGGAAAAGGAACAATAGAAAAATGAGGAACAATCAGAACTTCAATTAAATTTTGGAGGCTCATGGTGGCTCATGAAGACCTTACGAAGACACGTTTTGTCTTTTGTTTCATTTGTCTGTACATTAAAGTCACAATCCGTCATTTCTGTTCAGAGCGCCCCATATTGAAGGCAACCCACAAAAAAAAACGTTTCCCAACAGGTGGTTGTCTTTGCTCTTTCCTGCCTCATTTACCTCCCCTGTTGTTTCATGCAGCAGAAATCCAGAAATGTGCCTTCATGTAAGCTGCCTTCTTTCATTTCAAACAGGGAAATCCCACTTTCCAAATTCCAATACAGATCCTGCTGTTTTCTGTTACAGTTTTTTTCATTCACTTTTTCCAGTATCATGAAACTGGGATCCACTTTGTTGTCATCTTTACCTCCAAACCACAGCAGTTTTCTTTTGCAAATGTGTTCATACCTTTTCATTGGATTCACACATTTTTCACTTCTCACATGTGTCATTTACACGGCCCTGACTCCACTGACTTCACTGTGGTAGTCAAAAGCAAAACATCTGCTCACAGCTGATAGAAATGACCTGCATCTCTGTGAAATCACTAGTGCACCTGCATCACTACCCTTTCCACAAATCACCAATCAATCAGGATGCACCTACAAAAAAGGGACCTATAAATTGTATTCTGTATTTTTTTTTTTTTTTCAACTCCTTTGAGTTTTTCTGTGTAATACTGTATGTGGATTACATTATTTCAGTTTTGCCATCAATACAGTAAAATTTCACTTCAGAGTCTTTCTAAGCTTGGATGCAGTTCTTTACTGTAAGTTCACATTTGAATGTGTAGCTCACAGGAGAACCTTGTTCAAACTGATGTCTGTATTTTGTATTCTGCTGTCAGCTGTGTTACAGTACAGTAGAGCTGACTGAAGGAATCTACTCATTTGGGCAGAAGTTGAGTTGTTTGAGGGAAATATTGGATTTTGCTACTTGCTTTACAATATGTAAGTATGTAAATTGTCAAAAATATGTCTGCAATACACACAGGAAAAAAGTAAGGTTGAACCTGCTCAGACTAAAAAGGGTGTGTTGCATTTTGGTGTTGAGTATGAAGTGAGTGAGTGGCTGGATTATGTCGCTTGACTGCAAGTTGTATTGGGCGGTGACAAAATGTGCTTTTGCTGCATGTTTGAAATGTTTTGTCATGGTAAGAGCCTTTTGCAAACAAAATGTTTTATTTTGGGAAGTGCGCCTCTCATTAGGCCGATGGATTAACTGTTTTGATACCAGCATTTCTGAGTTGACAAAGGAGGTAAAGCGATTGAAAAAAACTGTAAATGAGACTTCCCATCCCACATGAGGAGCTGTGTTGATGTTGTTGATGTTGATGATGTTGACAGTGTTTGTAACCTGAGGGCTGCACCACCAGGCCAGTTCAGCAGAGCCAGGCTTTCTTTGTGAGCTCACTCGACAAAACCTGAAGCCCAAAGGGGAGATAACTGGTATCACAACGGTGGTTATCAAGTTGATTTGTGAAGCCTGGCTCTCTGCTCTCTGTTCTGAGTGCGTTCACATTTAAAGGGGCGTTTAGTGCGTCATGTAACTCTTCTTCTGCCACCTACTTCACTCAGGAGGAGCAAACTGTCATCAAGGAGCGCTATGGAGGGGATAAAAAAAATGATCACTATGGCTTCAAATGAGGCCAGAGAGGAATGTTTGGCGATTTGAGGTAAAAATGAAAATACAATACAAAAAACTCATGCACACACAGGATAAGGTTAAGAATTCATCAAGTTTACTTGCAGAGATGTTGAACACAGTGATCAGGTTGGGAGGTTACAGATTACATTTTAACATGGTAACAGTGATGTGATCACGGGAAAAGACACTTCTTCACTAAATAAACAAAATAAACATTGCCATTAGAATACAAACTGCTTCAAACAATGTTGGTTGATGCTGCTTGTGTTGGAAATGATGTGAATGACAGTATTTCAAGTACAGCTCTGCAATAAAATGCTCTTTTATGATTATGCAAAGAAAACCAAGCAATTTTAACTGAAACTCTCCATGTTTTGTTCATGAGTATGAGCAATCCAGCTGATTTCTCTACAGGTGGATTCAATAATCACAACACACTCAGTCTAAACAGACAATGCCTTCATTTCACAGATCCATCGTTTTTTGTTAGCACAGTTCCCAGCTATCCATCCCTCAGATGAGCTCCAATGAACAGAAGCTGCACAGTCCTTGTTGTCTAAAGGTTGGTTGATCCAGTAGCTGATGGAAGAACATGATGGTTAGAAAACTGTTGACAGATTTTATGACTCATGGTGTTTAGAAATGTGTCTTACTTTTCAGTCAGATCACTTCCATCAACCCACTTCCAGACCCCACTTGTTCTTCTCAAGCCAATCCAGTAGCTGTAGTAACTACTGTCACTGGACTCATGGCTGATTTCACGGATGAATTCCTGATGAATAATCAGAGATGTTTCAGTACCACATTCAAATGGACACATTGTGACTTTTGGACTCTTTTTTACTGTTTCAAGCTCAGTTCGTGACATTGACGCTCCTCTCTGTTCCTGTCATGTTCCCTTTACCTGCTCCTGTCCATTTTCTATCACAACCAAATCTGCATTCCTCTGCCTGCAGTCTTCTCCAGCTTCTTCCCAGGTTTTCTTTTCACGATAATTATTTGCTGTTACAACCAGATAACAGCTGGACTTGGACGGGGAGAGAAGCCAGCCCTCCTGACAAGGATTACACCGTCTCTCTGAGAGAAATAAGAGAGACAAATTAACAAACACGATTATTGATTTGATTTCAGATTACCTTCCTTGTCTCCTGTTTTGGGGCAGTAGGCATCAAGGATCCTCTGTGTCCGAGTCAAGCTGAGCTCAGTCCTCTCTCTCCTCAGCTTCTCCACTTGTCTCTCTAAGGTGCTCTTCTCCATCTGCAGCTGCTGACGTTCTGAAGTCAGGATGCTGTTGTTTTGTCTCAGGTCACCAATGAGGACCGTCTGATCTCTGCTGTTCTTCTTTAAGTCAGTGATTTCTGAGCTGAGGTTGTTGATGATGCTGGTCAGGTTGTTTTCTTTCAACTGTTGCACCACCTTTGCATCACTGTCATTTCTTGCGGCAGGAACTGCAACATCGAAATCGGTGAGATAAAATCTAACATTAGTTTACTTTGTCAGTCACTGTTAATGCTCATGAAACATCTAACTTCCTGATCTGCTTTAGTTTACTGCAGGTTCACTTAACCTCCTGGAAGTTTGGCTTTTCTTATTAAATCGCTGTTAAAATTAACTCAGAGACCCACCACTGCTTTGAGTAACTTTAACTTTTTCTACAACTCTAAAATACAACTCAAAACTACACCAGTCATGTTCCGCTTATAAATATATTCATAAAGGACAACAAAGATCCAGAAATCAAGAGTTGGTTTGAAGGAGTGAAGGGAAAACCCCATTCATTTCCCACATGGACTGTTTTTGATCTGTCAGTCTTGAAAATCCAAATAACTAAATGACTTCTGTGGCCTATTGTGTGCACTGTACAGTCACAAAAAATAGACCTCATTAAACTCAATAACTAGTGCTGTGAATAAAATATTTCGGGACAAACTAGACTTCTTGCACATGGGCATGACCGGTGAAAGGAAAAAAATAATTAATTATCCATTAGGCTCTCCCTCTGAATGAGTTAGCTTACACATAAGAAAATGAGTTTCTTATCATGTGTGTGTATTCTTACGGTAGAAACAGAGCGTTACGATGGCCGCGACCAAGATAACACAAAGAATCCCCAAACAGCACGCCACCAGCTGAAAACCATGACGTCCTCTCACTGGCTTCTTGCCTAAAAATCCTGTTGGTGGCAAACATCAGTGAACAGAAACAGCTTCAGGATATTTTTAAGGCATCTCTGATTATTTGGCAGTTTATTATGCAGAGAGAAGGGAATGATGTGGGGCTGGGTGGGCTGATTTTAAACTACCAACCTGTTACCACTTGGGACTCGCTGACTCACATAACACAACAGTGATCAGTGTTGGGGAGGAACTAGTCACATGTAAGTACAGTAACTAGTTACATGTAACTAGTAACATGCAATGAAATTCCCAAATAAGTGTAATTATAATCAGTTACAGTTACTGAGAGGAACATGTAATAAAATTGCAGTTTTTAATGTAACTGATTACAAAAGGGGGTTACATCCAAATGTGTCCCAACTGGCCTGGGAACCCCTTGGGACCCCAGGAGGAGCTGGTGGATGAGGCCCTGGAAAAGACCGTCTGAACTGACCTCCTCAGCCTGCTGCCAGAGCAACCCGGTCCCGGATCAGCAGCAGAAAGTGAAGATGAAGTTTCTTAATTTGCTTGTGTTTTTTTCTTCTGTATCTGAAGGTGTTTTCTTTAGTTGCAGCGCACTGAGCTTTGCATCTTTATTGCCCAATTTAAACCATTTAGACTTAGAACTTAGAAAAGTATTTAATGTAATAAGTTGCATTATTTTGATGAAGTAATTAAAATTGTTACATTACTTATCACATTTTTAACAGGGTAACTCGTAATCTGCAACATGTTACATTTCAAAAGTGACCTTCCTAACACTGACACTGATCATAAGGCTTTTCCGTTGCCTGTTCTCAGCGCTCAGGGTGTGATCGCCCCTCTGCTACTCAGGAAGTGAGGTGTTTTATGTTTGTGGTTTGTTTGCAATAAACAGAAGTAGAACTGGGCACTCAGCATCATCAGCTGAACAGACAATGAAAAGAGCCTGTCTCTGACTCTGATGGCCAGCTGCTCAATACGAGCCTGAAAAAGTTCTGGCCGTGGTCGTGTCACTAGTTTTTCTCCCTGTTTTTCCTTGTCCTGAACTTTGTGTTCAAGATTACTTTTGCTCTCATGTTTGGAATCTAACCGTGTGTTTTTTCCCGTGCCATAGGATCACTGAAAAAGTCCTTTCTGAACCACTTCAGTTCTGAGTCTGTGTCCAGCATTTAGTTTCACCTTGTTGACTGCGACAGAAAAACTCTTTGCATCTTGAAAAATACTAACAATAACAGTAGCAGTACTTGTAACAGTAGTCGGAGTATTAGTACAACTTTAGTAAGAGCAGCAGTAGTAGTGGTAGCTGCAGTAGCATAAGTACCGAAAATAGTAATAATAGCAGCAGTACTAGTTGGGGTAGTAGCAACAGTAGTTGTACTTGCAGTAATAGTAGTCATAATATGATTATTCCATTTGGAAAAAAGGAAAGAATTCCAATTATTGAATAAATTCCTTGATATGAACTCACCTTGTGTGTCTGTATTTAGATCTGCTGTGTTACATTTTGCACTGTTGGATCTTAAGAAGGTTCCAAGTAGAGCCTCAAAATGCAAAAAGAAGAAATGGGAGTGAGACAAAAAAAAAAAAAAAATTGAGTAAGCAATTTATAGCAAACAACCATTAAACTGAAATAGGCTGTTCATCAGCTGATCAAAAGTTTAAGACCACAGCCTTTAAAAGCCCAAATCTTGGCAAAAATGTGGATTCAGTGTCATTTTCTGTCAGGTATCCACACTGTCATGACCTCCTGATGGCAAAGGCAAAAAAGCTTTCTCTCTTTGAACGCGGTCGGATTGTTGAGCTGCATAAGCAAGGCCCAACAACGAGGCCCTCACAGCGTGCCACTGCTGCTGAGGTTGGACGCAGTAAGACGTCATTTTTAACTTCCTAAAAGATCCTGAGGGTTATGGAACAAAAAAGTCAAGTGGCAGACCCAAAAAAATGTCACCGGCTCTGAGCCGGAGGATCCAACCGGCTGTCCGTCAAGACACGGGACGATCCTCGGCCCAAATTAAGCTTGTCAGTGGTGCCAACTGCAGTCCCATAACCATCAGACGGCATCTGTGAGAGAAGGGTTTTAAGAACAAAAAACATCTTCAAAGGCCTCGTCTCCTTCAACGGCGCAAAATTGCCCATTTGGAGTTTGAACGAGAGCACCAAACATGGGACATTGAAAGGTGGAAGGAAGTTTTATTCTCTGATGAGAAAAAATTTTAACCTTGATGGTCCTGATGGCTTCCAGCGTTACTGGCATGACAAGGAGATCCCACCTGAGATGTTCTCTACACGGCACAGTGTAGGGGGCGCCATCATGATCTGGGGGGGCTTTTTCCTTCAATGGAACAATGGAGCTTCAGGTTGTGCAGAGGCGTCAAACGGCAGCTGGCTATGTGGAGATGTTGCAGGGGGCATCCCTCATGACTGAAGGCCATCGTCTGTGTGGTCATGACTGGGTTTTTCAACAGGACAACGCTGCAGTTCACAATGCCCGCCTGACAAAGGACTTCTTCCAGAGAAATAACATCACTCTTTTGAACCATCCTGCGTGTTCCCCTGATCTAAATCCAACTGATAACATTTGGGGTTGGATGGCAAGGGAAGTTTACAGAAATGGACACCAGTTCCAGACAGTGGATGCCATCTTCACCACTTGGAGCAACATTCCCACTAGCCTCCTGGAAACACTAGCATCAAGCATGCCGAAATGAATTTTTGAGGTGATTAACAAGAAAGCTTTTTTGCCTTTGCCATCAGGAGGTCATGACAGTGTGGATACCTGACAGAAAATGACACTGAATCCACATTTTTGCCAAGATTTGGGCTTTTAAAGGCAGCGGTCTTAAACTTTTGATCAGTTGTTTGCTATAAATTGCTTACTCAATTTTTATTTATTTTTTTTTGTCTCACTCCCATTTCTTCTTTTTGTATTTTGAAGCTCTACTTAGAACCTTCTTAAGATCCAACAGTGCAAAATGTAAATTCTTGCAATTTCTCAACTGGTCTTAAGATTTTGATCAGGAGTGTATTGTGATCCTTGTGAGCAGATAACTGTGCAAAGACACGCTGCTTTGCCTGCTAAAATACAGGAACAACAAACCACTGTGATGACTGTGGTTTTGTCTACTGATGGTGCAAAGATTGTTCAACACTTGTCCACTCATCAGCATATTCACACTAAAGTGAACAAATGCACCAGCATGAAATGTGTGTGTGTGTGTGTGTGTGTGTGTGTGTGTGTGCTGCTCTCTTAGGTCTCCACTGAAAAAGGATTTTTTTTTTGTGAGGCACTGAGACCAAATGCTGAAATTAATGAGTAAATTAAATAAAATAAATTAGGGTTGGGTGGCCAATCCACCCTCAAGTAATGTCTGAGACAGAAGATGCTGAAGGGAGGATGGAGATGTGACAGGAGGGCCTGTTTCAGTCCCAGGCCTTTTACACATCTAACACATTTCACACTGTTCAAAAGTAAAGCAGTTTGAATTTACCAGCAGGGAAGTACAGCTGCAAAATACAAGACGTATTATAAATAAAAGATGTGCAGACGGGGGACACTAGGACTCAGTTTCACAATTTGTCCAATCAATGTGAGAGATGACCTGGACCTTTAAAGAGCCCATGAGTGGACTCTTACTGTCTTGATTTGATGTTTTTCCTGTTGAAACAGGAGGTTTGGGTGGGACATGGTGCAGGGAAGGATCACTCACACTTTCCAGCCACTAGTACAGGGTGCTGTCACTATATGAGATGCTCTGCTTTACAGGAAGTAGAGGTCATGTGAGGTCATTTCATGAAGACTTTAAGAGGCTCATGGAGAACACAGGTGGGTCAGCTTCATCCCTGCTCCTGTGAGCGCTCCTCATGCTGTTGGCAAGCCAAAGCAACTTTTTATTGTGTGTTTTAAATCACATAAGGAGAGGAAATGTTTGCTGCACTGCCCTCTAGAGGCTGAAACTGTCAGTCATGTTGCACTGGTGGCTGCACCGAGTCAGTGATGCAGCAGCAGGGATTTTGAGCAGCTGTCAGTGGTAAAATACCTGCAGCTGTACCTTTTATGCCCTTATTCATGACCTTTACATTTGGCCATTTTCATCCAAAAACACGAAGACACTAAAAGTCAGACTAAGAAAATCTTTGGAGAGTTTGACTCCTCCACTCAGCGGTGAGGAAACTTTGGGACACTTCCTTTTCATAAAGAAGTGATATTACATAATGAATAAAAACACAGAAATAAAATGTGTCAGTGTGCTTCTAAAAAAAAAAAAAAAAAAAAAAAAGACCACTGATATTGTCTGTCTCCCAAAATCAACAGTTACTGATCTATTATACATAAAAAGTGCAGCTAACTGTGAAATTGTGCAGTGTTGGATATGTCTGCCTTTTCATCAAAGCTTCAGAGAGCTGAGCTGATGTCCTGCTGTGATCTGTCACTATCTGCTGCAGTGTGGGGAGACGGCCACCAGAGGGAGGCACTGAGGTCAAAATCCAACACTGCCCTGCTTTAATCAAACCACCAATACTTTCAACAGTACAATAATAGAATATGGGAGGAGGGTTTGAGAATCCTAACTGAGATTTTGTTTATTATTATATGGTAAGGTAAGGCATTGTAGTAAAGTTTCTGATTTAAAAAAATGCTTTTCTCTTCAGTGTGTGTTCTTCTCACTCTCCTGATGAGTTGTTATGTGCATAGAGTTGATTTGTTTCTGGAACTGGTTTTGAGGAGCGTTCACTTCTCAAAGATCATTTTCATTCAATCAGACTGACAACAATCGACGGAACATTAAACTCAAGACTTGCATTTAGGACTCGCATTGTCTTATAATGAAGGATACATATAAATCACTGTAGTTTTTGTCAGTGTCAAGTGAAATAATTTTAACTGATACAGGATTAGGTCAATGTGTGATAGACGTTAATTTTTATCTGGTGTTTTATTAGATGCGGTACCAGCAGCGTCAAACGAACTTGCCAACAAATAAGGAACGAGCATAAAATCATCATTCAAAGTGTCATGTAGCTGCTGTGAGTTATTATTCTGGATCTACGGGACCCCGGTGGAGAGAGTAAGCAATTACAGGTACCTTGGGGTTCACATCTCTGAGGACCTGACATGGACCACACACACCACCACCCAGGTGAAGAAGGCTAGGTAGCGGTTGTACCACCTCAGGCGGCTGAGGAAATTTAAGATCTCTACTTCGCTGCTGAAAACCTTCTACCCCTCCTTCTGGGGTCACTGTCTGGTACAGTAGCTGCAGCTCCCAGGACAGAAAGGCCCTGCACAGAGTGATACGATGTGCTGAGCACATCACCCGCACAGCACTGCCCGGCCTCCAGGACATCTACACCCGGCGGTGCAGGTCTAGGGCAAGTCGGATCATCAAAGACACTCACCATCCCAACCACAGACTGTTCAAGTGGCTGCCCTCAGGCAAGCGGCTTCGCTCCATCAAAGCCAGGACTGAGAGGCTGAAAAGGAGCTTCTTCCCCCAGGCCACGCGGATCCTGAACTCATAACACAAACTCTTTATATCAGTCCACAACACCACCTACATGCAGTATCAGACAGCTCAGCACCTTACTATCCCCTGCTGTCTGATATGTTACAGGATCGTGTCTGATGAGATCCTTTACTACTTAAAGTTGATGTTAAATCCTCAAGTGGCAATTTGAGGTAAAAAAAAAAAAAAGCGAAAAGAAAAGAAGAAAAGAAAAGAAAAGAAAAAAAACAACAAAAATCTCATGCACACATAGAATATGGTTAAGAATTCAGCAGGTTTACTTGGAGAGATGTTGAACACAGTGATCAGGTTGAGAGGTTACAGATTACATTTTAACATGGTAACAGTGATGTGATCACAGGAAAAGACACTTCTTCACTAAATAAACAAAATAAACATTTTCATTAGAAAACAAACAGCTTCAAACAATGTTGGCTGATGCTCCTTGTGTTGGAAATGATGTGAATGACAGTATTTCAAGTACAGCTCTGCTATAAAATGCTCTTTTACAGTAAATGATTATGCAAAGAAAACCAAGAAATTTTAATTGTAATGTCACGATCCAGTTCATAGACCGTGACAAAAAAGAGGAGTCGCGGAACTAGGATGCTCAAACAGATAATTTATTTACAAATACATATAACTAATGATAAACATATTAAAATGAGGTGTGTAACGCAGGAGGATCAGTATGTCTGCTGATGAATGCATGTGTATGTGTCACACCCGGGTGGCCGCAAAAGGCCTAAAAACAACGCTAAAAAAAAAAACCTAAAAAATGATAAAACCTAAAAATGATCAACAACGCCACCTAGGATTACAGAGCCTAGCCCTGCGTTCCAAATCGCATACTTATACTTTTTACTTTTAGTAAGTACTGCAGCTGCCCTTACAAAGTATGTAGTTTAGTATGAAATATGCATGCATATGCATACTATTGGGACACACTACATACATCGTCCCTGAAGTCCGACCCTCTCGCTCACTTCTGCCACCGTCTGTAGCGGCAAATTTGAATGTTGTTGTCAAAATGGCGGTGCTGTTTCATACTGCGCTGTCCTCTGTCATATTTCTGATCTTCTGTCTTCCTGTCGCTTCTGCTGTCACTGAGCGAGTTTTGTGCGATGTGTGTGTTTTGTTGCCGTCCGTATGTGGGCGTGGCTTGTACACGCAGCTCAGTCAGTGCGACGTAACGTCCGCTGCGCATAGGATTGTGGGTCAGAATGGCCAGAGCAGCATGCTGGAATCCATACTGCGAAATCTGACTGGATGTAGTAGAACATCCTGGTACTCTTGGCATACTGCATCTGACATACTATGTATTGGGACATACTAAATCTTTTTTTCTCCTACTAAATAGTAGGATAGTATGAGTATTGGAACGCAGGGTAGGACTCTAAAAACAGGTTCGTTTAAAATCAGGACGAGCAGAGTATTAAAAATAACCAACTGAGACAATAAAATACACAAGAAAGAGTTTATTTACACAGTGAACCCAACCCCCCAGTCACCATAGATCCGGGAGGTTTAAAATGTCTCCTCTCTTCGCCACGCAGTCCTCGCAAGCCTGTCGGTCTGGACACCACACCAATCCTCAGGGTCCGCTATGACCCCAACCGTGTGGAAAACATAGGACAACTCGGCGAATATGGGGTTCAACTCTATCTTAGCGGGTGTCAGTGCTAGCCTCATAGGCAGTAGTGGTTTTAGGCACGGGCGAAGCAGGCAGCCGCCCGGGGCGGCATTTTTTCATGTCACGTGGGGGGTGGCACGAGCGAAAAAAAAAAAAAAAAAAATCATTGCTGCAAAGCAGTTTTCTATTACCGTATTCATGTGCCTGAAAAAACGCCCTCATCTAATACTGGGGTCTAAGCAAATACACATTAATTGTAGCCTACTTGCATATGTAAACCAGTAGGTAGGCTCGCCTGATGCCGCAATTACCGGCGAATGGCCGCATAGCGCAGTCAATAATCAACCACGTTGATTATTGACTGCGATTATTGACGTTACCTTGGGTTCCGGTTCCTTCCATTTAAGGGCATGAATAGGTAGGGAATTTATTTTATTTTATTTTCTATTTTATTTTGCATTTTAAGGATGGGTAGGGGGGATTTATTTTAGGAATAGTAACACGGAAGGGCGCAAGGCAGTAATTTCGCCCAGGGCAGCAACATGGGCAGAACCGCCACTGACATAGGGAAGCGCAGACCGCCATACACTGGCAGGGTACTCACACATTTCCTGGGTCATAGTCTTAGACTAATGACCCAGGCCGGAGTAAATCGGCGTTGGCGGAACAACTGCAGCCCGGTTGCGTCGAACGGGGAAACCCCTCCTCCGTCTCGGCCGTTGACACAGCTCCTGCCGACCCAACGGTATCGCCCGCTTCCGCTGCCCTGCGCCAACCGCCTTCCTCCTGAATGTGTGCTCCCGTCCCTGCCCTGGCCGCTTCCACCTCAGCTCCCGCTTCCCACAACGCCGCCTGGGCCGCCTGGCCTCTCTGGCCGGCCGACACCTCCTCCGTTCTTTCGGCTTCTCAACTCTGCCTCTGGTCGGCCGAGGCGGCCACCTGGCCCTCCGGCCGCCGACCACCTCCCGCTAGTCTCTCCGGTCTCCCATTTGTCCTTCCGGCCGGGCTTTTCACCCTGCCGCCCCGCAGGTGAGGCCCACCTCCACGGCCCTGATTGGCCACGGGAGTCCCGTCCTCCTTCCCCAGTGGCTGAGCTCATCTGTCCAACAAACACCCAGGTGCGGGTAGTGCTCTAATCAAACTATCAATTAACAGAAGTGTGAAACTAAAACAAGCATGCAGATAAAACCAGGAATAAAAACACAATACATACAAATTCAACTCAAACAAAATCATGCATAATAAAATCATAAAAGCATGCATAACTACCACAAATAAAACCATAAAACACACTTCTGCCCTCTGACATCTGTGTGTGTGTGTGTCTGTGTCTGTGGTGTTGACAGTTCAAACTCAAAACAAAAGGCCGCAGCCAAACCTAAAAAGCACCCAGGACCCAGAGGCAGATGGTCTGGTCAGCAGGAGAGGAGAGAGAGAGAGAATGAATGGAGTGGGACTGCTGGATTTATAGGGTTGTAAGGGAGACTGACCAGGTGCTCCCGATCACCTTAAATACAAGCCCCACCCACCTGATTACCTGCAAAGACAGACAAACACACCCACAAGACAACACAGGGGAAAACACAAAGCAGGCCCTACAGACAGGCGGCCATCACAGTAACTCTCCATGTTTTGTTCATGAGTATGAGCAATCCAGCTGATTTCTCTACAGGTGGATTCAATAATCACAACACACTCAGCAATGTCTAAACAGACAAAGCCTTCATTTCACAGATCCATTGGTATTTGCCAACACAGTTCTTAGCAATCCATCCCTTATGTGAGCTCCACTGGGTAGAAACTGCACAGTCCTTGTTGTCAAATGGTAGGCTGATCCAAAAGCTGATTGAAGAACATGATGGTCAGAAAACTGTTGACAGATTTTATGAGTCATGGTGTTTAGAAATGTGTCTTACCTTTCAGTCAGATCACTTCCATCAACCCACTTCCAGACCCCACTTGTTCTTCTCAAGCCAATCCAGTAGCTGTAGGAACTATCATAAGTGGACTCATGGCTGATTTCCTGGATTAATTCCTGATGAATAATCAGAGATGTTTGAGTACCGCATTCAAATGGACATATTGTGACTTTTGGACTCTTTTTTTTAATGTTTCAAGTTCAGTTTGTGACATCGATGCTCCTCTCTGTTCCTGTCATGTTCCCTTTACCTGCTCCTGTTTATTTTCTATCACAACCAAATCTGCATTCCTCTGCCTGCAGTCTTCTCCAGCTTCTTCCCAGGTTTTCCAGTCATGGTAATTATTTGTTGTTATAACCAGATAACAGCTGGACTTGGACGGGGAGAGAAGCCAGCCCTCCTGACAAGGATTACACCGCCTCTCTGAGAGAAATAAGAGAGACAAATCAACAAACATGATTTGTGATATTGATTTGTGATTTCAGTATTATCACTCTAATCATAAAATCATTTTGTGACCATGCTGAAGTGGTTTTCAGATTACCTTCCTTGTCTCCTGTTTTGGGGCAGTAGGCATCAAGGATCCTCTGTGTCCGAGTCAAGCTGTCATTGGCTGAGCTGAGGCACAGTAAGTTCTGATTGGCTGCTGCTGCCGCTGTCTGGTTTTCTCTCAGCTTGGCCATATTGTCAGAAATGAGCGAGGTAACTGCAGAGAAGGACACAGAAACATCTCGGCTGTCAAATCTGCCACAAAATAAGAATCTGTTGTACTGTCACTGTGGAACATGGTATTACAAATCATTTCAGTTCAACTGGCCTTCATGTAAAAGTTATTATAACTTTCGATGCTCCGAGTCCAGACTCACTTTATTTTACAGACCAACTGTAAAGCTGACAGGACTGCATCTAAATATGAATTAGGACAGTATGTCCTGTTTATGTGACAGAATAAATGTTGAGTCAATACTCACAGTAGAAACGAAGGGCCATGATGACTAAGAATATCAGCCAACACACCGATACCAGTGGAAAAGACGGAGAGAAGGAGGGAGTCTTCTCATCTAGCAGAGACAAAGAGTCCAGTCAGATCACCTGAACAGCTGATAGAAAACACTTTCATGTGTCATATTTGTTTTTTCGCATTAAACACACATCTTTTGAAAAAATACTACATATTGTGTTCAACTCTTACCTTTATCCCAAATGTCATCTTTTTCATCGAATCATAATCATAATCATAATCATAATCATCTGGATTTCAAAATTTACCTGAAAAGTCTGGATTTTTGTCAGCAGTGTGTTCCACTGCATGAACAGAGTCATCCCCTTCCTCAGTTGTCTCTGACAAATCATACATTATAAAAAACTGAACATCAGAACAATGTACATGGAAAATACACCAGCAACAAAATAGAAGAATAATGGTAGTAGTATTTGTTGTACTTTGGTAACTTCATCATTCAAACATGGAAGCGTTTGAATCACAGAATCAGTCAGATTAGTGGTAAATCATCTGGTTTTGTGTTCAAGATGAGAACTTGTGCAGATTTGGTGTAGAGAGCGTCTTACCTGCAGACAGATAAACATTAGGATTTTTGAAAAGAACGGCTTGTGTGTTTGGTTTTCTGTTCATCCTGCTCACATCAGAGGGATCGCCAACAGTCTGATATGAGGCTTGCAAGTTAATTCTTTATGTTGAGAGTGTGCCAGTGTGTTATTTTTCACGGAAACTGCTCAGTTATTTTTCTCTTCTGCTTTGAGGTTTTGACAGCCGTGTTTAGGTGAAGTTGCTGAGCTCATTTCCGACATTTCTCTCAAGTTGTTAAGCCTTGTTTTTGTGTCTCTTGCATCTTGTCTTGGTGCTGAAGTTGTGAACTCTCCGTGAATTAGAGCATGTCCCTTTTTTTCATGTCAAATTCAAGTGAAAACCAACATTAAGTGTCTTACAGTAAGGTGTGTGGCCACCTGAAGCCTCCTGAGCAGCTTCAATGCTCTTCAATGCCCAAAAATGGAGCGAACTCAGAGGGAAATTATGCTCTCATCCTTAACAATCATATATCTGCTCATGTGTATCATTAAAATCATGTTGAAAGGTTTGGTGCTGCTCACAAGTTGCAGTGAGAAAAGTGAAAAACTGCAGCTTGCTTAACAAGCGCAGTGCAGAGAAGTGTAACGCCCCAACTATGATTTAAATGCCCAAAATGGAGCGAACTCAGAAGGAAATTATGCTCTCATCCTTAACAATCATATACCTGCTTATGTGTGTCACAGACTCTTATCAGTTGTGTTTTTTTTATCATTTGATCCTGATGTGTGTGTTTTTTATAGTTTGTGTTGTTTTATCATTTTATAGTTATTCTTAGATTTTATCTCGATTTTATTATTGCATGTTTTGCATGGGTTATTTTATATTGGTTTTACTGGTTTTGATTTGTATGGAGGATTAAGTGAATACAGCTCACTGATTATGAGACACATCCCTGAACACGCGATTGGCGCACGGGACGGTGCAAGCAGGTTTATTGGGGATCACAGACAGGTGCGGGAGAACGGGGGAAACGCTGAGACAAGGGTGACGGCGAGGGCACCGAGCAGAGGACACACACTAACGTGAACGAACGGCTGGACCGCATCGGAGAGGGGAAGCTGTGTGGCGACGGCGTGTGGGCCGACCGAGGGAGAGAACAGCAAGGACGACACCCGACGAGCGGCGGAGGAAGAGCCGGAAAAGGATTGGTTCAACGCTCACGTAACTATATGAAAAGGAAAGCGAACCCATCTAATTGGCCTGTGTGTGTGTGCGTGCTGCCATTTTGTCTGAGAACCGTGATCTGAGGTCGGTTAATTTCTGTTTCCCACCGCGGCCGCCCGAGGGAGGGACCCCGCACGCTGAGCTGCCGGACCGGAGCCGAGACCTGACGGACCCAGGAGCCCTCTGCCTTCCCTGCCCCTCAACACTTGAGTAGCGCACTTTTTTTGGATGTAGTGGACTGGTATTGCCCCCTCAAACGTAGGAGACTGAACTGTGGACTCTTTTTTTTTTTTTTTTTTTTTTTTTTTTTGTATGACATCTATTGTGCTGCTGCATTTGCAAGTTTATCCTAGAATTGTAGCCTTTTTGTAAACTCTATTTTATGTTTTATTCTGGTGTTGTTTTAGTCATTTTATCCTGTAATTTTAGCAGTTTTATTAAATTATTTAAACTCAATCCGGTGCCTGGTCCTTAACAGTGGAAATTGTACTGCTGGTATAGAGGAAAGAACCTCACACTATTGTGTGTGACATGTTTATCATTAAAATCATGTAGCCACTTTTATTCTATATGCTATATTCATTTGTATTTTGTGTTTGCATTTTGGAGGGGGACTGTCCCCACATCTTTTGATTCAATGCTTCTTCCAATCCTTTGAATTTTCATACATCACATGGATATGTGAAGATATGCACTCAGTGACTATTTAATTAGTTCCACCTGTACAATCTAATACAATCCAATACAACTGCGCTGCCATGAAGTTTCCTTCTTTGCTGCCTAAAATGCTCAGCTTTTCTTTTTGTCACAGTAATAGAGATGTTCATTCACTTCTATGTTTGGCTTTGAGCTCATAGTTAGTGCTGCTGTTGGACTGGACTGCATTTTATTGAGATGTGTGTTTACTATTCTGCCCCCCTGATGTACTATATGAACAGAGGACCAAAAAAAAAAACTAGAAACACCTCTCAATGTAATGTAGTCCAGTACAAGACCTCTGCAAACTACAACCTCAATAATAAACACAGAATTAAAGTAAGACATTCTCCACAATGTCAACACAAACTGAACATTGTAAACATTGTTAAAAGGTAGAATTTATGGCAGAGCTGCTGACCTGAACTGCATTAGATTGTAGAGGTAGAGCTGATAAAGTGGCCGCTGAGTACAGGTTTGTAACATACATGAAGTAAATATAGGAAATTCCACTTTCCAAATTCCAATACAGATCCTGTTGTTTTCTCTGATAAATGAGACTTCCCATCCCACACGAGGAGCTGTGTTGATGTTGATGTTGACAGTGTATGTAACCTGAGGGCTGCACCACCAGGGGCCTATTCCATCAAGCTGGCTAACGGGATAGCCTGGCTTATTTCGATGAGTCTCGCTAATTTAAGTGGGAGTTCCGTTCCATCAAAGTGGCTTATATGAGTTGCAGCTCAATAACCATGGCAACTTAGTCAGCAGAACTAGCCTGCTCCGTGGCAGGCTTACAGTCAAGCTTAGCGCAGCTGCGTGTCAGAGAATGTCCGACGGACGCAAACAGACCCCCAAATGATGGCTCCGTCACGTCTATATTGTTGCCCCGGCATCACATATTCAATTTAATTAAGTTCAAATTTAATTATGTAGCACCATGTCCGTGTTCGGAAATATAAATTCAGACTTAGCCTATTTCCCACAATGTGACCAAGCATGAATGTACGTGTTTACTTAATAAAAATAAACGTAATGAAAATCATGTGTTATCACTGTCAGTCTCCGAAATCAACCGAATAAACAATCAATTACTCAATCAAATTTTATTCATATAGCACAAGTCATACATCAAATGCAACAACAAGCGCTGAACATAAAAGGGTTGAAAAGAACATGAGGTTAAATAAAAAAAGACGTCTTATTTTATTTCCCACCCGCAATTTGCGATGACCCGCCTCTATTCTGCCCGAAGCCAATAGATTAGTTGACATAGGTGAGGGACGTTTACCAGAACACATATTTCAGTTAATCCCAATTGGATTCATGGTCATCCCACTTTTTGAATGATCCCTTTATATTTGGATTTTTACATGTAGCCTACCTATAATTTCATATGTAATGTAAATTCCTAAGTTTTGAAATCATTTAGCCTATTAACCATTAAAAAAACAACAACAAAACAAACTCAATAATCATCATTTTGTTCAAGCTGTGAAGACAAAGAATGAAAGCATTAAATACAGTCCAAACCATGGCTTTCTGTTGTGTTTAAATTTATAGGCTACTTAGCCTACTTCCTTCTCCAGTTTTTTGATTTCCATATCCTGACGGTGTCACGCCCATATGGTCGCGCCGGTCAACAATTCTGCTTCCGGCGCCCCTCTGGCCACTAGCGGCGCCCCTCCAGCAGATGGCGCCCTAGGCAATTGCCTATACCGCCTATGCCAAAAACCGGCCCTGTTTGTGATGATTTCCCTATATTCTTCATATAGTTCCATCAGCAGTGTCTGCTCTGCCGCTGAAAATGTCGAGGCTCTCCTTTTCTCCTCCTTTTGAGATGTTGTATCTTTGTTTCGACAATCGACTGTTCTGGGCTGCTTATGTGCCCCGTGAACGCGCGCACTTGAGGCTTGTTCAAACGTGGCTAGAATTAGCGCTGACTTGACGCGGCTGAATCGCGTTAGTGGAACGGGTTGAAGCTTTAGTGAAAGTTGACGCTAATTCAAGCCAGGCTATATCACGTAAGCGCAGCTTTCTTTAGCTGCTTTCATGGAATAGGCCCCAGGCCAGTTCAGCAGAGCCAGGCTTTCTGTGTGTGAGCTCGCTCCACAAAACCTGAAGCCCCAAGTGGAGATAACTGGTATCACGACGGTGGTTATCAAGTTGCTTTGTGCAGCCTGGCTCTCTGCTCTGAGCTCTGAGTGCGTTCACATTTAAAGGGGTGTTTGTTGCATCATGTGAATCTTTTTTTGCTGCCTACTTCACTCAGGAGGAGTAAACTGTCATCATGAAGCGCTATGAGGAGGATAAAAAAAAATCATTACATTGGCTTCAAATACGGCCAAAGAGGAATGTTTTGACAATTTGAGGTAAAAATTAAAATACAATACAATAAATTCATGTACATATAAGATATAGATAAGAATTATGCAAGTTTACTTGCAGAGATGTTGAACACAGTGATCAGGTTGGGAGGTTACAGATTACATTAACATGGTAACAGTGATGTGATCACAGGAAAAGACACTTCTTCACTAAATAAACAAAACAAACATTGTCATTAGAATACAAACTGCTTCACAAAATGTTGGTTGATGTTGCTTGTGTTGGAAATGATGTGAATGACAATATTTCAAGTACAGCT
The DNA here is from genome assembly GCF_902150065.1 of Myripristis murdjan. Classification (NCBI taxonomy): domain Eukaryota; kingdom Metazoa; phylum Chordata; class Actinopteri; order Holocentriformes; family Holocentridae; genus Myripristis; species Myripristis murdjan. Next base: position 31,011,059 of record NC_043995.1, on the reverse strand, counting down.
CTGCAATAAAATGCTCTTTTACAGTAAATGATTATACAAAGATAATAAAGCAATTTTAACTGAAATTATCCATGTTTTGTTCATGAGTATGAGCAATCCAGCTGATTTCTCTACAAGAGGATTCAATAATCACAACACACTCAGCGATGTCTAAACAGACAAAGCCTTCATCTCACAGATCCATCGGTATTTGCGAGCACAGTTCTCAGCAATCCATCCCACAGATGAGCTCCACTGGATAGAAACTGCACAGTCCTTGTTGTCTAAAGGTTGGTTGATCCAGTAGCTGATGGAAGAAGATGATGGTTAGAAAACTGTTGACAGATTTTATGACTCATGGTGTTTAGAAATGTGTGTTACCTTTCAGTCAGATCACTTCCATCGACCCACTTCCAGACCCCACTTGTTCTTCTCAAGCCAATCCAGTAGCCGTAATAATCCCTGTCACTGGACTTATGGCTGATTCCACGGATGAATTCCTGGTGAATAATCAGAGATGTTTCAGTACCACATTCAAATGGACACATTGTGAATTTTGGACTCTTTTTTTTTTTTTTACTGCTTCAAGCTCAGTTTGTGACATTGACGCTCATCTCTGTTCTTGTCATGTTCCCTTTACCTGCTCCTGTCCATTTTCTATCACAAGCAAATCTGCATTCCTCTGCCTGCAGTCTTCTGCAGCTTCTTCCCAGGTTTTCCAGTCACTATATGTACTGAGTACAACAAGATAACAGCTGGACTGGGACGGGGAGAGAAGCCAGCCCTCCTGACAAGGATTACACCGTCTCTCTGAGAGAAATAAGAGACAAATCAACAAACATGATTATCGATTTGTGATTTCAGTATTATCTCTATAATCATAATATCATTTTTGTTACCATGCTGAAGTGGTTTTCAGATTACCTTCCTTGTCTCCTGTTTTGGGGCAGTAGGCATCAAGGATCCTCTGTGTCCGAGTCAAGCTGAGCTCAGTCCTCTCTCTCCTCAGCTTCTCCACTTGTCTCTCTAAGGCGCTCTTCTCCATCTGCAGCTGCTGACTTTCTGAAGTCAGGATGCTGTTGTTTTGTCTCAGGTCACCAATGAGGACCGTCTGATCGCTGAGAATCCTCCTCAAACTGTCATTGGCTGAGCTGAGGCACAGTAAATTCTGATTGGCCGCCGCTGCAGCTGTCTGGTTTTCTCTCAGCTTGGCCATATTGTCAGAAATGAGCGAGGTAACTGCAGAGAAGGACACAGAAACGTCTCGGCTGTCAAATCTGCCACAAAATAGGAATCTGTTGTTCTGTCACTGTGGAACATGGTATTACAAATCATTTCAGTTCAACTGGCCTTCATGTAAAAGTTATATCTTTTGATGCTTTGAGTCGAAACACACTTTATTTTACAGACCAACTGTAAAGCTGACAGGACTGCATCTAAATATGAATTGGGACAATATGTTCTGTTTATGTGACAGAATATACGTTGAGTCAATACTCACAGTAGAAACGAAGGGCCATGATGACTAAGAATATCAGCCAACACACCGATACCAGTGGAAAAGACGGAGAGAAGGAGGGAGTCTTCTCATCTAGCAGAGACAGAGTCCAGTCAGATCACCTGAACAGCTGATAGAAAACACTTTCATGTGAGTCATATTTTTTTTAAGAACCACACATCCTTTGAAAAATACTACATATTGTGTTCAACTCTTACCTTTACCCAAAATGTCATCTTTTTTACAGAATCATTCATAATCATGTTGATTTCAAAATTTACCTGAAAAGTCTGGATTTTTGTCAGCAGTGTGTTCCACTGCATGAACAGAGTCCTCCCCTTCCTCAATTGTCTCTGACAAATCATCCATGATAAAAAACTGAAAATCAGAACAATGTACATGGAAAATACACCAGCAACATCATATAATAATAATGGTTATAGTATTTGTTTTACTTTGGTAACTTAATCATTCAAACACGGAAAGATTTGCATCACAGAATCAGTCGGATTAGTGGTAAATCATCTGGTTTTGTGTTCAAGATGAGAACTTGTGGAGATTAGGTGTAGAGAGCGTCTTACCTGCAGACAGATAAACATTAGGATTTTTGAAAAGAACGGCCTGCGCGTTTGGTTTTCTGTTCATCCTGCTCACATCAGAGGGATCGCTAACAGTCTGATAGGAGGCTTGCAAGTTCATTATTTATGTTGAGAGTGTGCCAGTGTGTTATTTTTCACGGAAACTGCTCAGTTATTTTTTCACTTCTGCTTTGAGGTTTTGACAGTCATATTTATGTGAAGCTGCTGAGCTCATTTCCGACATTTCTCTCAAGTTGTTAAGCCTTGTATTTGTGACTCTTGCATCTTGTCTTGGTGCTGAAGTTGTGAACTCTCCGTGAATTAGAGCATGTCCCTTTTTTCATGTCAAATTCAAGTGAAAACCAACGTTAAGTGTCTTACAGTAAGGTGTGTGGCCACCTGGAGCCTCCCAAGCAGCTTCAGTGCTCCTCAGTGTTCGATTCTCCAAGTCTCTGGAAATCTCCTGGAGGAACGGAGCTCCATTCTTCCAAATGATATTCCCTCATTTGGTGTTTTGATGATGGTGGTGAAGAGTGCCGTGCCGCTCCAAAATGTCCAATAGGTGTTGAGCTGGGTTGAGATGTGGTGAGTGCAAAGGTCAAACACCATTTTCATTCTCATCAAACCATTCAGCGAGCCCTTCTGCTCTGTGGATGGAGGCGCTACTGGTCCTCCTTTTTTGCCTGATGAAGGTCTTGCTCCTCTCTCTCATCATAACCTAGAATCTGTTCCAGACGTTGAAGGGTTTGGTGCTGCTCACAAGTTGCAGTGAGAAAAGTGAAAAACTGCAAATTTCTTAACAAGCACAGTGCAGAGAAGTGTAACACCCCAGCTATGACTTTAATGCCAAAAATGGAGCGAACTCAGAGGGAAATTATGCTCTCATCCTTAACAATCATATATCTTCTTATGTGTATCATTAAAATCATGTAGCCACTTTTATTCTGTATGCTACATTTATTTGTATTTTGTGTTTGCATTTTGGAGGGGGACTGTCCCCACATCTTTTGATTCAGTGCTTCTTCCAATCTTTTGAATTTTCATACATCACATGGATATATGAAGATATACAGTCAGTGACCATTTTATTAGTTCCACCTGTACAATCTAATCCAATCCAATACAACTGATCTGCCGTAAAGTTTCCTTCTCTGCTGTCTACAATGCTCAGCTTTTTTCTCACAGAAATAGAGATGTTCCTTCACTTCTATGTTTGGCATTAAGCTCATAGTTAGTGCTGCTGTTGGACTGGACTGCAGTTTACTGAGATGTGTTTCTACTATTCTGTCCCCCTGATGTATATGAACAGAGGACCAAAAAAAAAAAAAAAAAAAAAAAAAAACTAGGAACACCTCAGTCCAGTACAAGACCTCTGCAAACTACAACCTCAATAACAAACACAGAATAAAATTGACAAGTTCTCAACAAAGTCAACACAAAATTAACGTTATAAACTAATTAAAACTATAAAAAGCTAGAATTTATGGCAGAGCTGTTGCACTGAACTGCATTAGATTGTACAGGTGGACCTAATAAAGTGGCCACTGAGTATAGGTTTATAATATATATGAAGTAGCCAAAGTAAAATTTATACTATGGGCAGCCAGTGTGGGTCAAAATGCCACAAAAAACTGATTTATTACCATCAGGGTCAAAGGATTTTTAACAAAGTAAAAAAATGGAAACCTCTTGCAGCAGTGGTGCAGCGCTCCAGTCAAGCCAATGCACAGGAAGTACGCTGTGGTAAAACCAAACCTGAGAAACCCCTCCCACCCCCACAACAGAAAACCACTCACCAAAACCAGAAGCAGAGCCACAGCAAACCTTCAGCTCACACTGCACCAGGCGCTGCTGGAGCTGCAGGTAGGGTGGCCATACGTCCGGATTTAGGCCGGACAGTCCGGAATTTAAATGCCTTGTCCGGCGTCCGGCGCAGCCTCAAGCCGGACGCTTATTTGTCCTCCTTTTTGGAGTTGCACTTGAACGCAACGCTGGCCCGGACTGTACATCGATATCAGTCATATTTTTCGTCATAGACTTTTAAATTACAATCCAGAAAGTGCATTAATTGGATGCGCGTTAGTTTTTCTCCTCCTGCGCTGCTGTGTGCTCATGCCGGAGTGCGTGTGTGTGGCGCTGTCTGAAGTCTGAAGTCACTGGCTAACAGCAGCACACTGGCTTAGCTTGTCTATTCAGAGAAGAGGTATCACTTCGGCTTATTTTTCAATCTATGTTATCACACGCATACTACTGCTCATTCATTGGTAGCTGAATTGTTAGGTCTGTTTGATAAGTAATTTACATTTTTAAAATAATAATTTAAAATATTGTTAAATTAAAAAAAAAAAAGCCAACATGATGCAGGTCAAAGACTAAAAAAGAATATTGACTAAAACTATTGACTAAAACTAGACTAAAATACTTTGGATTTTCTTCGACTAAAACTAGACTAAAATGCCAAGACTTTTCGTCGACTAAAATGTGACTAAACAAAAAAGAATTCAAGTTGACTAAATATGACTAAAAGTAAAAAGGGCATTTGACACTAGACTAAGACTAAAACTAAATTGAAAATAGCTGATGAAATTAACACTGGTGGACCTGACTCGACCCCCCCCCCCCCCCGCCCCCCCCCCCCCCCGGCCCGCATCGCCACCCCCCAAAGTGTCCTCCTTTTTGGTGTTGTGGAAATGGCCACCCTAGCTGCAGGTCAACAGCAGCCACAGCACTAAAAGATAAAACTGTGAAAAAAAAACTACACCGAATGTCCTACAACATCAGTAAAACAATGGAAAAGGAACAATAGAAAAATAATAACAATAAAATTTAAAAAAAAAAAAAAACAATCAGAACTTAAATTTTGGAGGCTCATGGTGGCTCATGAAGACCTTATAAAGACACATTTTCTCCTTTGTTTCATTTGTCTGTACATTAAAGGCACAATCTGTCATTTTTGTTCAGAGTGCCCCTATACTGAAGGCAACCTGTACACAAACCCTGTTACCCAACAAGTGGTTGTCTTTGCTCTTTCCTGCCTCATTTACCTCCCCTGCTGTTTCATGCAACAGAAATCCAGAAGTGTGCCTTCATGTAAGCTGCCTTCTTTCATTTCAAACAGGGAAATCCCAAATTCCAAATTCCAAAAAAGGATCCTGCTGTTTTCTCTGATAAATGAGACTTCCCATCCCTCACGAGGAGCTGTGTTGATGTTGTTGATGTTGATGTTGACAGTGTTTGTAACCTGAGGGCTGCACCACCAGGCCAGTTCAGCAGAGCCAAGCTTTCTGTGTGTGAGCTCACTTGTCAAAACCTGAAGCCCCAAGTGGAGATAACTGGTATCATGACGGTGGTTATAAAGTCGCTTTGTGCAGCCTGGCTCTCTGCAGCCCAGCTCTGTGCTCTGAGTGTGTTCACATTTAAAGGGATGTTTGTTGCGTCATGTGACTCTTCTTCTGCCACCTACTTCACCCAGGAGGAACAAACTGTCATCATGGAGCACTATGAGGAGGATAAAAAAATAATTACTGTGGCTTCAAATGAGGCCAGAGAGGAACTTTTGGCAATTTGAGGTAAAAATGAAAATACAATAAATATAAACTCATACACACAAAGAATTTGGTTAAGAATTCAGCAGGTTTACTTACAGAGTTGTTCAACACAGTGATCAAGTTGGGAGGTTACAGATTACATTTTAACATGGTAACGGTGATGTGATCACAGGAAAAGACACTTCTTCACTAAATCAACAAAATAAACATTATCATTAGAATACAAACTGCTTCAAACAATGTTGGTTGATGCTGCTTGTGTTGGAAATGATGTGAATGACAGTATTTCAAGTACAGCTCTGCAATAAAATGTTCTTTTACAGTAAATGATTATGCAAAGACAACCAAGCAATTTTAACTGAAACAATGTTTGGTTCATGAATATGAACAATCCAGCTGATTTCTCTACAGGTGGATTCAATAATCACAACACACTCAGCGATGTCTAAACAGACAAAGCCTTCATTTCACAGATCCATTGGTTTTTGTCAGCACAATCCTTAGTCATCCATCCGTTAGGTGAGCTCCACTGGACAGAAGCTGCGCAGTGCTTGCTGTAATAAGGTCGGTGTATCCAGTAGCTGATGGAAGAACATGATGGTTAGAAAACTGTTGACAGATTTTATGACTCATGGTGTTTAGAAATGTGTCTTCCCGTCTACAGCAACTGAGATATAACAATTTTGAGCACAATTACAAATCAGGTAAATTTCTTGGAAATCAACTCCAACATGAAATGGAAAAATCACTTATAACAGCAATCCCGGATCCAACTGGTAAATTCACACATTCACCGCAAGAAATCAATCATATCTTCTACAGGTATTACCATAACTTATATTCAGAGGCCAGCAACCCCAACCAAGAAGATATTCAGGCCTTTCTCAACAATTTATACATAGTCCAGCTTTCTACAGAACATAGAAACATCCTGGATGCACCATTGACTATTTATGGATTATTCAGAGCCTTGGACAGTATGTCAGTGGGCAAGGCCCCAGGCTCAGATGGTTTCCCCACTGAATTTATAATAAATTTCTGGTCAGTGCTGGCACCCCTTTTCTACAGAACAGTAACAGAGATCAAAAGCGCTGGTCACATAAGAGTGACCAGAGAGTGCGCCAGAACAATAATGTAAAAGGCATCCGGTCTGCCCTGTCAGAACATAAAATAAATTTATATGCCGATGATATTATACTATACCTACGTGAAAGGGGAGGAAACAGGAAGTCTGCAGGAAAAGGGGCAGAGTTAAAGTGGGTGGGAAGCACACCTGGGCCTTTTCTTTCTGCACTGAGACACACCTGAGGGAGAGCAACTTGAGACCAGGCTTTGTTTGGTGTTTGATTGGGTAGGCTTACTTTCTAAAAATGTTCTACAAAAGGTTAAAAGCATGATTTTAAAAGCCTGATCTTAAAAGTGAATCACAGTATTAAAGACTTGATAAATAATGTTTAAAAACTTTATCATTTGTTAGATTCTTCATGCTTGGTGAGGGACTAAAACTTGGAGTGATTGCTTAGGCACATCAGCCAAAATCAAGGTATGCTCAAGAATAATGTGGATATTTGTTAAAATGGTGTTTTAGCCCCTTTGATTAAATATTAATATGATTGTTGATGTAGATTCCAGTCACCTGCATGTCTCCAACTGGGGGAGGGGCCAGTTCCAGTCTAGCAAGGTATATTATTGTTATGTTGTTTTATGTTTTTTTAGTAAAATGTTTTTCATTCTTGTAAAGTTTCCTTTTGTATATAGATGTGCTCCTGTTTCTTTTAGTTCGCAAGTAAAGACATCATTAGAGGAGCCAACTACTGTTTTTCCAAGACTTATTATATTCAATGTACCTTTAACTAAACTGATTTATACGGGCCATTTTATTTTGGGCTTTCTTTTGTGGGCTTTTCTGCTTTACTTGGGGATGGGGGGCGAGTGATAGAGGCCATTTTGCATATGTGCTTTTATGTGTGGTTTAAGTCACCTTAGCTTGCTGTGAATGGGCAAAAGTTGAGTGCTGCAGAACAATTTGATGTGGTATAAATTGTCAAGTGTGAAGTAGAGGTTTATTCATAAGTTGCCTATGTATTCTGTGACGACCCCTTTGAAGGCATAACTCTATACTAACTCCCCTGATGGAGCAGTCTAACCCCACATTAGTCATTTTCTTTATTTGTTAATTTAAGTTTTATGCATAGTAAATAAAACCTATATATTTTTGTACAGCAGTCTCTGGCTCCAGTTTATTCTGGGTCTTGTGCGTGGAGTATCACCAGGTCACACCTAGAAGATCCTAAAAACTCATTAAATGAACTATTAAAACTTATAACAAAATATTCGCAAATTTCCGACTACTCTATCAGTTGGTTCAAAATCAACAGTACTTCCAATAACAGAGAGCTCAAGGAATCCTGCAGACTTAGACTTGTACTTCTCACTCACCACTGGTAACATTACATATCTAGGCATAAACATTTCACCTAAACTAACAGAATTAACTAATTAATCTTCCCATCTCCCTGTTAGGCTGAATAGCAGCTATTAAAATAAAAATTTTACCTCAGATTAATGATCTCTTCTCCATGATTTCTTTCAAACCAACATCAAAGTGGTACCAAACAGTAAACTCTGCTATCATTAAATTGTACGCAAAAAACAGAGACGCTAAAATCAGCACAAATCTGAAGGGAGATTGGACACACCAAATTACATGTATTATTATTTAGCTAACCAGCTACAATAGGCTATCTCATCAAATGGATTCACCCATATGAAGAATCCCCTTTATCACCACCACCCTGAAACATCACAGCTGTTTCAAGAACCCGCTGATTGCCTCGACCATATCTGCCTGGTATCTGCCATATCTCCCTAGAGTCCCAGTTGGAACCATGTGTGTTCTCCCCAATCTGGCACAACCCTGACTTTGTGAATAACAAAACCCCCCTTCACTGCAGCCTATGGGAGCAGAAAAAGGAATCACCCTTCTCCATCACCTTTTCCAGGATAACACATTTATCAAATTTATCAACATTTATCAAACACAAACCTGTGCCATACATATGAAATAACAAACGGAAACTTTATTCAATATTTACTGGTTAAAAAAAAACTACTGACAGGAGAATTCCAGCGTGTCAGCATAATCTACAGCCTCCTGATTTTGTCGAACACATCACCAAGGTGTCTCCAGAAAGTAAAAAAAAAAAAAACTCTCTAAGGTTTACAGGCTATTCTCAATCTCCAATTCTGTACATCTACCAATTTCAAAGTGGGAAAAAGACCTATCCCAGTCTCTGGAACAGGATTCCTGGACCCAGATTTAAGATGACACTCTGGGTGCTTCCGTGGCCTGGTGGGGGGCGGTTGGGCTGCTTGCCTCTCCTGGTCCTGGGCAGTGTCGCCGAGGTTTGCTGATAGGTCACTGGCATGGTGGTTAAAAAGGTTCACTGGCATGTTTGACTTGTCACTCTAGTTCCCAGCTAACCCTAACCCTAACCACCCCTGACCCATGCTCTTCTTCCATTTTGTCTGTCACTTTCTTACCCCTTTCTTACCCCGTGTTAACCTCAAATATGTAGACACCCTATATGGTGTTTAACTATGCAGACAAAGGAAAAAAATAAATAAATGTGTCTTACCTTTCAGTCAGATCACTTCCATCGACCCACTTCCAGACCCCACTTGTTCTTCTCAAGCCAATCCAGTAGCTGAACAAACCACTGTCACTGGGCTCATGGCTGATTTCATGGATGAATTCCTGGTGAATAATCAGAGATGTTTCAATACCACATTCAAATGGACACATTGTGACTTTTGGACTCTTTTTTTTTTTTTTTTTCATTGTTTAAAGCTCAGTCTGTGACATCGACGCTCCTCTCTGTTCCTGTCATGTTCCCTTTACCTGCTCCTGTCCATTTTCTATCACAACCAAATCTGCATTCCTCTGCCTGCAGTCTTCTCCAGCTTCTTCCCAGGTTTTTGATTCACGATAATAATTTGTTGTTATAACCAGGTAACAGCTGGAATTGGTTGGGGAGAGAAGCCAGCCCTCCTGACAAGGATTACACTGTCTCTCTGAGAGAGAGATAAGACAGATAAATCAACAAACATGATTATTAATTTGTGATTTCAGTATTATCACTATAATCATAACATCATTTTTGTGACCATGCTGAAGTGGTTTTCAGATGACCTTCCTTGTCTCCTGTTTTGGGGCAGTAGGCATCAAGGATCCTCTGTGGCTGAGTCAAGCTGAGCTCAGTCCTCTCTCTCCTCAGCTTCTCCACTTGTCTCTCTAAGGCGCTCTTCTCCATCTGCAGCTGCTGACTTTCTGAAGTCAGGATGCTGTTGTTTTGTCTCAGGTCACCAATGAGGACCGTCTGATCGCTGAGAACCCTCCTCAAGCTGTCATTGGCTGAGCTGAGGCACAGTAAGTTCTGATTGGCTGCTGCTGCAGCTGTGTGGTTTTCTCTCAGCTTGGCCATATTGTCAGAAATGAGCGAGGTAACTGCAGAGAAGGACACAGAAACGTCTCAGCTGTCAAATCAGCCACAAAATAAGAATCTGTTGTAGTGTCACTGTGGAACATGGTATTACAAATCATTTCAGTTCAACTGGCCTTCAAGTAAAAGTTATAACTTCTGATGCTCCGAGTCCAACCTCACTTTATTTTATAGACCAACTGAAAAGCTGACAGGACTGCATCTAAATGTAAATTAGGAGAATATGTCCTGTTTCTGTGACAGAATAAATGTTGAATCAATACTCACAGTAGAAACGAAGGGCCATGATGACTAAGAATATCAGCCAACACACTGATACCAGTGGAAAAGACGGAGAGAAGGAGGGAGTCTTCTCATCTAGCAGAGACAAAGAGTCCAGTCAGATCACCTGAACAGCTGACAGAAAATACTTTCATGTGAGTCATATTTGTTTTTTCACATTAAACACACATCCTTTGAAATACACCACATATTGTGTTCAACTCTTACCTGTACTCTTAATTTCAACTATTTTACAGAATCATAATCATAATCATGTGGATTTCAAAATTTACCTGAAAAGTTTGGATTTTTGTCAGCAGTGCGTTCCACTGCATGAACAGAGTCCTCCCCTTCCTCAATTGTCTCTGACAAATCATACATGATAAAAAACTGAACATCAGAACAATGTACAGGGAAAATACACCAGCAACATCATATAATAATAATGGTAGTAGTATTTGTTTTACTTTGGTAACTTCATCATTCAAACACGGAAACTTTTGAATCACAGAATCAGTCAGATTAGTGGTAAATCATCTGGTTTTGTGTTCAAGATGAGAACTTGTGCAGATTAGGTGTAGAGAGCGTCTTACCTGCAGACAGATAAACATTAGGATTTTTTAAAAGAACGGCCTGCGCGTTTGGTTTTCTGTTCATCCTGCTCACATCACAGGGATCGCCAACAGTCTGATAGGAGGCTTGAAAATAAATTCTTCATGTTGAGGGTGTGCCAGTGTGTTATTTTTCATGGAAACTGCTCAGTTATTTTTCACTTCTGCTTTGAGGTTTTGACAATCATATTTAGGTGAAGCAGGTGTGCACATTTCCAACATTTCTCTCAAGTTGTTAAGCCTTGTTTGTGTGACTCTTGTAGGGCCCTATAAAATCCGTTTCATTTTTTCCCAAATTCCGTGTTTTCTGTTTTAATATTTGGGAATTCCGTTTTTACAATTTACTCTTACTACCAAAAAGAGTGTGTTTTTAATGTTAATCACTAAAATGCATATAAATGAAATAGAAATTACCTTTAATTTATTGGTAACAAATAAACAACACTTTTCTTCAATACTTTACAAACAAATACTGCATGATGCAACATAACACTGCACTATGTACTATGTAAGTACTTCAAGTACTAACAAAATATTAATGCTTATGAGCTTTAAACTATCCAGTAAAATAAATTATATTAGAATAAAAAAAAAGTGTTCAATTAGCTTTTTCTTTCTTCAAGTCAAAAATACAGGACCAACAACAAACAAACAAACAAAAAAAACTCTCAATATAGGCTATGCATAACAAAGTATTTAAGAATAATCTCTTCCATAGATTACATTAAAGTGCTTCAAAAAGAAGGCAAAATGAAATGAAATTATGAAATTTAAGTTGACTTTGTCATATAACAACAACATTCAAAAAACATTTTAAACTTCACTGTATCAAAAGTGACTTAAACAAGTACTCAAGTTGTAGGGCTAGTTAGTGCTTGTGAGCTACTATCTCTCTTCATTTAAGTTTCCCACCTATCAGACACATCACCATTGAAATACATAATTGCCAGCCTCTTTCAGTGAGTGACTCTCTCTTGTCTGTGAGAAGAGTTTTGTACTTGCTGAAGCTCTGCCCACAGTCAACTGAGCTGACTGGGAAGTAGATGATGGGGACAGCCACCTCTGCAACTCTTGGAAATCTTGCACTCAGGCGTCTCCAGTAGTTAGCAAGGTCCATATCAGTTGGCAGGGGGTCCTTGGAACCACATTGCTGATAGGCCATCCACTGCTCACTTAGCTCGGCTGATGGTTTAGCCATGGGCTTCAGTGTTGAGTAGGCTTCAATCTGCTTTTCCATTGCTGGAGCGTGTCTGGGGTCCAACACCCTGGCCATCCTGTACACATCTCTTGCTGGATGTGTGTCCCAGTGCTTCGAGAACTTTGTGAAAGCCAAATGAAAGGCATCATGAAGATTGACCAGCACATTCTTCTTCTCTCGAACCCCCATTTTTCTCAGTAGCTCATCTGTCTTGGGCCCATAACCACATGTTTTTGCTGTTCCATTAACTAGGTAGGAACCCAGATCCTCCATGACATTGTATGCAGACACTGCTGTAGGTCTGTGGGTTCCTTCCAGGATGGTCAGGGCTGTCATCAGTTTGGAGCAGGCCTCTGAGATGAATGTTAGCTTGACCTAGCTAGAGAGCGTCTTACCTGCAGACAGATAAACATTAGGATTTTTGAAAAGAACGGCCTGCGCGTTTGGTTTTCTGTTCATCCTGCTCACATCAGAGGGATCGCCAACAGTCTGATAGGAGGCTTGCAAGTTAATTCTTTATGTTCAGGGTGTGTCAATGTGTTATTTCTCACGGAAACTACTTAATTATTTTTAACTTGTGCTTTGAGGTTTTGTCAGCCCTGTTCAGGTGAAGAAGATGAGCTCATTTCTGCGGTTTCTCTCAAGTTGTTAAGCCTTGTTTTTGTGACTCCTGCATCTTGTCTTGGTGCTGAAGTCGTGAACTTGCTATGAATTCAAGCATGTCCCTTTTTTCATGACAAATTCAAGTGAAAAACCAACATAAAGCGTGTTACAGTAAGGTGTGTGGCCACCAGGAGCCTCCCAAGCAGCTTCAATACTCTTCAATGCCCAAAAATGGAGCGAGCTCAGAGGGAAATTATGCTCTCATCCTTAACAATAATATATCTGCTCATGTGTATCATTAAAATCATGGCGCCACTTTTATTCTATATTCATTTATATTCTGTGTTTGGATTTTGTTATGGAAGCTTGTGCCAGTGTGTACTTCCGTGTGTGTCTGTGTGTGTTTGTGTGTGTGTGTGTGTGTGTGTGTGTGTGTGTGTGTGTGTGTGTTGGTGTTGGTGTGCAGGAAACAGAAACACTCCCAGGCTGCACTGTCCTCACTGCTGAGTTGAAGTGTTTCTTTTGAACTCATCACACTCACCACTTTGTATCTAATGAGCTGATGAGGAGACAGGAAGGCCTTGTTTTCTGCTCGATGACAGTCCTAACCAGTCAGAGTTTCACCAAGCCAAATGACATGTAATGATATGTGACCAGGAGGTGTAAAGGCTAAAAGCTAAAAATGGCTAAATAAGAAGAAAAGCTGACCTAATAAGGATGGTCACTCAGCAGGTGCAGTCAGAATACAAGAAGCAGCTGCCACTGGCAGGTTTGTAGATCCTGGTGGTGAAACGGGAGGTGGCGTCCACATTGCCAAACTAACAACCAAAGCAGGGACAAGAGCAGCCCCCACCGTGACATCTCTTCTCCACTTCTCCCCTCCACCACCACCACCACCACTACCGGGGCCTGGCTCACCTTTTCCACTACCAGCAGCAACAGAAACGGATGGCAGGTGTGCATCTGTTAGCGGCAGCCTTTCTCCCAACCCTCATCTTGGAGAATCCAGCAGTGTAACTCCACACGACCTCGGGGTTGATAAACCCAAACAGCTCCTCCTGGATCGTTTTCCGGTTCAGCTCTTCTCAGGGAAGAAACGCACTTTTAGCAGCGCATGGTACCAAAACAGAGCCTGGCTTGAGTTCTCTGTGAAAGGCGATGCTGCGTACTGTTTCCCTTATAGACACTTCAGAGCTCATGCATCTTTTCAGTGAATGTTTGCAAATCTCGAGCAGGCCTGACAGTCAATGAGAGAGAGCAGAAGAAACGCTGCCATAGTTCTGATTGATGTGTGGCGCTGTCCACGGTGCTGATGCATCTGGCACCATGTGGCTGTGAATTTGTTTTGCACTAATAAATAAATTTGGCCTCAGACTGTTTGTGTGTGAACTGTAAGGTTTAATGGGTTCAGACCACATGACTTTAGTAGGCCAGCCTATACTGTGCCATTCTTGTAATAGGCTGCACTATCGGGGCGAGATAATTCATACCGACTGAACTGTGTCATCATTACAATGTCATCATTAAGCAAATGAGAATGTAATTTCATTGTAGTCCTTTAACATATGAACCTATATATCTTATTCCACATTAATCATAGTAGTAAGCTATACAGTATGAATCTGTAATCGCATTGAATGGCTGTGATTGTCAGGGCCCGCCCATAAAAACCAAATGCCCGATCATCAAGTTTCCTCTGGCGCCTGGTCTGGTTTGGCATTGAGCTCACAGTGGTGCTGTTGGACTGGACTGAAGTTTGTTGAGAGCTGTTTCCACTATTCTTTCCTCCCTCATGTATATAAACAGGGTGGGGGGCAACAAAATTAGAAAAACCTCTCAATGTAATGTAGTCCAGTACAAGACCTCTGCAAAACTACAAGCTGATGTTGTAGTACAGTAAACATAGAAATGATACATTCTCCACAATGTCAACAAAAACTAAACATTATGAATTTTGTTAAAAGGTAGAATTTATGGCAAAGATGTTGCACTGAACTGCATTATATACAGGTGGACGTGATAAATTGGCCACTGAGCATAGGTTTATAACATATATGAAATACCCAGAGTAAAATTTATACAACGGGCAGCCAGGGTGGGTCAAAAGGCCACAACAGGCTGATTTTTTTTTACCATCAGGGTCAAAGCATAAAGCTTTTTAACAAAGTTACAAATGGAAACCTCTTGCTGCAGTGGTGCAGCGCTCCGGTCAGGCCAATTCACAGGAAGTACACTGTGCTAAAACCAAAACTGAGAAAACACCCCCACCCCCCCAACAGAAAACCACTCACCAAAACCAGAAGCAGAACCACAGCAAACCTTCAGCTCACACTGCACCAGCCGCTGCTGGAGCTGCAGGCAAACAGCAGCCACAGCACTAAAAGATTAAACTATGAATTAAAACTGCACTGAATCTCCTACAACATCAGTAAAACAATGAAAGCCAATCAGAACTTAAATAAACTTAAATTTTGGAGGCTCATGGTGGCTCATGAAGACCTTACGAAGACACGTTTTGTCCTTTGTTTCATTTGTTTGTACATTAAAGGCACAATCCATCATTTTTTTTCAGAGTTTCTCTGTATTGAAGGCAATCTGTACACAAACACTGTTGCCCAACAAGTGGTTGTCTTTGCTCTTTCCTGCCTCATTTACCTCCCCTGTTGTTTCATTCAACAGAAATCCAGAAGTGTGCCTACATGTAAGCTGCCTTCTTTCATTTTAAACAGGGAAATCCCACTTTCTAAATTCCAATACAGATCCTGCTGTTTTCTGTTAAATGAGACTTCTCATCCCACATGAGGAGCTGTGTTGATGTTGTTGATGTTGATGATGTTGACAGTGTATGTAACCTGAGGGCTGCACCACCAGGCCAGTTCAGCAGAGCCAGGCTTTCTGTGTGTGAGCTCGCTCCACAAAACCTGAAGCCCCAAGTGGAGATAACTGGTATCATGACGGCGGTTATCAAGTCACTTTGTGCAGCCCGCCTCTCTGCTCTGAGCTCTGAGCGTGTTCACATTTAAATGGGCGTTGGCAGCGACATGTGACTGTGCTGCCTACTTCACTCAGGAGGAACAGCCACAAATGTGGCTGTAAATGAGGCCAGAGAGGAATGTTGCTGGCAATTTGAGGTAAAAATTAAAATACAAAAAGTTTTCAACTGGGATAAGGCTCACAGTCATCCTTGGATAATGGAAGTCCTCTCTATCTTTAGGGAAGCAGACCTTTCTTATATTTTTCACAAAAGGCTTCGCTGTAATGTGAATATGTTGAAGCAGAGACTGTTTCTCAGTTTTAAAGAGAAGTGGACAAATGATGTATGGCTGAAGCCCAAGCTTAGATCATATGTTCAGACGAAAGATTGTTTTGTTCCTGAACCCTATGTCACCTCTTTTCTAACTAGAAGCCAGAGGTCACTGTGTGCCCAACTGAGAAGTGGTACACTTCCCCTGGCCATTGAAGTAGGGCGGTTCACAGCCATTCCTGAAGAGAATAGAATTTGTAATGTCTGTGATTTAAAAGATGTTGAAAATGAATTTCATTTTATGTTTTATTGCACCCTGTACGATGATTTGAGGGTCCCTTTATTTGAGGCCATGCAAAACCAAAAACCTGAGCTGTTCTGGGTAGATGATGGCCACAAACTGAAATGGCTCTTTAATGCTGAAGTATTTAAGACTGCAAATTTTATTTCTAAGGCCTGGAATAGAAGGCAGCATATTTTGTTTAAGTGATACATAACTTGAGGGGTATATTTTGGAAGTGCCTGGATTTGGATTTGACTTTGTATTCCTGATTTATTCTAATGTGTATTTTGTTGTTGTTATTGTTGTATGTTTGAGCATGGTTTTGTAATGTGTACAACAGTGTCTTGTAAGTCCATATGGGCTGGGCTTCTGAAATTGAAGCATGATACTTAAATAAAAGAAAATCAATCAATTAGTCAATCAAAAGACAATACAATAAACATGTATACATAGGATATGGTTATGAATTACGCAGGTTTACTTGGAGAGATGTTGAACACAGTGATCAGGTTGAGAGGTTACAGATTACATTTTAACATGGTTACAGTGATGTGGTCACAGGAAAAGACACTTCATCACTAAATCAACAAAACAAACATTGTCATTAGAATACAAACTGCTTCAAACAATGTTGGTTGATGCTGCTTGTGTTGGAAATGATGTGAATGACAGTATTTCAAGTACAGCTCTGTAATAAAATGCTCTTTTACAGTAAATGATTATGCAAAGAAAACCAAGCAATTTTAACTGAAATTCTCCATGTTTTGTTCATGAGTATGAGCAATCCAGCTTATTTCTCTACAGGTGGATTCAATAATCACAACACACTCAATGATGTCTAAACAGACAAAGCCTTCATTTCACAGATCCATCGGTATTTGTAAGCACAGTCCTCAGCTCTCCATCCCTCAGATGAGCTCCGCTTGACAGAAGCTGCACAGTCCATGTTGTCAGAAGGTCGGTTGATCCAGTAGCTGATGGAAGAACATGATGGTTAGAAAACTGTTGACAGATTTTATGACTCATGGTGTTTAGAAATGTGTCTTACCTTTCAGTCAGATCACTTCCATCGACCCACTTCCAGACCCCACTTGTTCTTCTCAATCCAATCCAGTAGCTGTACGAACTCCTTTCACTGATTTCCTGGATGAATTCCTGATGAATAATCAGACATGTTTCAGTGCCACATTCAGACGGGCACATTTTGCGCCAGAGTCCCTAAACCCGTTATTTGGGGATTTAGCATCGCGCAAGAGGCGTTCCCCCACATAAGTTGCCATCTTGCACGCTTGCCGTTATCCCTAAAACACTTGCGCTACCCGCTATATTATGCATAGGAGTGGTTTGGGCATTACACCAGTCAAACCAATCAGTGTGCCAGCTGCCATTGCCTTTAAGAGCAGGATGCGCTATCCTAAATCCACAAACCGAAACCCGTGATGGAGAGAGGAAAGTCGCGATTCAGTACTATCTCTGCCATTTTCTCAGGGGTTCAACTGAATCTAAAGCAAGGTGCCTTTTTATTCGGGAGATGGAGCCGCATCTGCACGTCCACATGTGTCCAAATGGACGTGCATTGAAGGCGCCTGGGCGCGCTCTTGTAACAGCCCCTAAAGTGTGTGCGCAAGATAGCAATTGTAGGGAAAGCGCATAAACACACCCACGGACACACCTCCAGGCGCAAATAACAGAGTCAGCATAATGGTTAGTGGGTAGCGTGGGCGCAAGATACCGTTTAGGGATAGTGGAAGCTGCTAAATGTGCAATTCACAGGTAGAGGGTAGTGGCAGCGGGTAGCGGGTGGCGCAAGATAGGGCCCATAGTGTCACAGTTTGGACTATGTATGCAGCTCTGTGCACTCTCTCACTCTCCAGCCAATCAGCCAATCATTCTCACCTGCCCTGCTGCCTTGCCATCAGGCTCATCAGCTGCACCTGGCCTGCTCACTATTTAAGCTCCACTCTCCCACTGCTCTTTGTCAGATTGTTCTTCAGCGTTATGCGAGACTATCCAGCACTTCTCTCCGGATTGATTCTCTGTTGCCAACCCAGCCTGTCCCTGACTTTCGCTTCTTGTCGCCCCCCTGGTAAAAGTATCAGCCTTCTGATTTCTGACTCTGAGTCTTGCCTCTGCCTTTTGGGAGTCTGCTGTTTTGTGGCTGCACTGTTACTACTGCCTCTGCATTGTGGATTGAGGACCTGTTGCAAGAAGCCTACCTGCCTACTGTGCTGTGTGTCATCAGGATCTGCTCTTTTACTGCTGGTTGTCTGCCATCTGTCACAGTATCCAAGTAAAGTCATTACAAACTATCACCTTTTGTCAGTTGTGTTGCATTTGGGTTCAGAACCGACCCGTTACACATAGTGTCTTTTGGACTCTTTTTTTTTTACTGTTTCAAGCTCAGTTTGTGACATCGACGCTCCTCTCTGTTCCTGTCATGTTCCCTTTACCTCAGGGGTGTCAAACTCATGCCATGGAGGGCCAAGAGGCTGCAGGTTTTCATTCCAACAAAAAACTCCACCAGGTGATTTCACTGATCACCCTACCTCCAAACAGAGAGGCGGGACTAATCAGTGATCACCTGGTGGAGTTGTTGGTTGGAATGAAAACCTGCAGCCTCTTAGCCCTCCATGGCACGAGTTTGACACCTGTGCTTTACCTGCTCCTGTCCATTTTCTATCACAACCAAATCTGCATTCCTCTGCCTGCAGTCTTCTCCAGCTTCCTCCCAGGTTTTCCAGTCACTATATGTACTGAGTACAAGATAACAGCTGGACTTGGAAGGGGAGAGAAGCCAGCCCCTCTGACATGGATTACACCGTCTCTCTGAGAGAAATAAGAGACAAATTAACAAACATGATCATTGATTTGTGATTTCAGTATTATCACTATAATGTCATTTTGGTGACCATGCTGAAGTGGTTTTCAGATTGCCTTCCTTGTCCCCTGTTTTGGGGCAGTAGGCATCAAGGATCCTCTGTGTCGGAGTCAAGCTGAGCTCAGTCCTCTCTCTCTTCAGCTTCTCCACTTGTCTCTCTAAGGCGCTCTTCTCCATCTGCAGCTGCTGACTTTCTGTAGTCAGGATGCTGTTTTGTCTCAGGTCTCCAATGAGGACTGTCTGATCTCTGCTGTTATTCTTTGTCAGTGATGTCTGAGCTGAGGTTGTTTATGATGCTGGCGAGGTTGTTTTCTTTTGCATCACTGTCATTTCTTGCTGCAGGAACTGCAAAATAAAAATCGGCGATAAAATCCAACATTGGTTTCCTTTTTCAGTCGCTGTTAATGCTCATGAAACATCTAACTTCCTGATCTGCTGTAGTTTACTGCAGGACAGGTTCACTTAACCTCCTGGAAGTTTGGCTTTTCTTCTGTTAAAATTAACTCAGAGACCCACCACTGCTTTGAGTAACTGTAACGTTTTCTAAAACTCAGAACTATACCAGTCATGTTCCGCTTATAAATATATTCATAAAGGACAACAAAGATCCAGAAATCAAGAATTGGTTTGAAGGAGTGTCAAGGAAAACCCCATTCTTTCCCTCGTAGACTGTTTTTGATCTGTCAGTCTTGAAAATCCAAATAACTAAATGACTTCTGTGGTCTATTGTGTGCACTGTACAGTCACAAAAAATAGACCTCATTACTCTCAATAACTAGTGCTGTGAATAAAATACTTTGGGACAAACTAGACTTCTTGCACATGGGCATTACTGGTGAAAGGGAAAAAAATAATTAAAGTTCACTTTATCCATTAGGCTCTCCCTCCGAATGAGTTAGCTTAAACATCAGAGAATGGCAGTTTCTTTTATCATGTGTGTGTATTCTTACGGTAGAATCAGAGTATTACGATGACCGCGACCAAGACAACACAAAGAATCCCCAAACAGCACGCCACCAGCTGAACACCGTGACGTCCTTTCACTGGCTTCTCGCCTAAAAATCCTGTTGATGGCAAACATCAGTGAACAGAAACAGCTTCAGGATATTTTTTTAAGGCATTTCCAATTATTTGGCAGTTTATTATGCAGAGAGAAGGGAATGATGTGGGGCTGGGTGGGCTGATTTTAAACTACCAATCTGTTACCACTTGGGACTCGCTGACTCATATAACATATATACAATGATCAGTGTTGGGGAGGAACTAGTCACATGTAAGTAGAGTAAGTAGTTACATGTAACTAGTAACATGCAATTAAATTCCCAAATAAGTGTAATTGTAATCAGTTACACTTACTGAGAAGAACATGTAATAGGAATTACAGTTTTTAATGGAAGTGATTACAAAGCAGGTTACATCCAAATGTGTCCCGATTGGCCTGGGAACCCCTTGGGATCCCCAGGAGGAGCTGGTGGATAAGGCCCCAGAAAAGACCGTCTGGGCTGACCTCCTCAGCCTGCTGCCAGAGCGACCCAGTCCCAGATCAGTGGCAGAAAGTGAAGATGAAGAAGATGAAGTTTCTTAATTTGCTTGTGTTTTTTCTTCTGTATCTGAATGTGTTTTTTTTAGTTGCAGTGCACTGAGCTCTCAGTGCCACTGCACTTTGCATCTTTATTGCCCAATTTAAACCATTTGTTAGAAAAGTATTTAATGTAATAAGTTGCAGTACTTTGATGAAGTAATTAAAATAGTTACATTACTTATTACATTTTTGACAGGGTAACTAGTAATCTGCAACATGTTACATTTCAAAAGTGACCTTCCTAACACTGACACTGATCATAAAGCTTTTCCATTGCCTGTTCTCAGCGCTCAGGGTGTGATCGCCCCTCTGCTACTCAGGAAGTGATGCGTTTCATGTTTGTGGTTTGTTTGCAATAAACAGAAGTAGAACTGGGCACTCAGCATCATCAGCTGAACACACAATGAAAAGAGCCTGTCTCTGACTCTGATGGCCAGCTGCTCTATACGAGCCTGAAAGTGTCCTGGCCGTGGTCGTGTCACTAGTTTTTCTCCCTGTTTTTCCTTGTCCTGAACTTTGTGTTCAAGATTACTTTTGCTCTCATGTTTGGAATCGAACCATGTGTTTTCCCGTGCCATAGATTCACTGAAAAAGTCCTTTTTTATCACTTCAGCTCTGAGTCTGCGTCCAGCGTTTGGGTTCACCTTGTTGATTGCGACAGAAAAACTCTTTGCATCTTGAAAAATACTAACAATAACAGTAGTAGTACTTGTAACAGTAGTAGGAGCATTAGTACAACTGTAGTAAGAGCAGCAGTAGTAGCAGTAGTAGTGGTAGCTGCAGGAGCATAACTACTAGAAATAGTAATAATAGCAGCAGTAGTAGTTGGGGTACTATTACTTGCAGTAATAGTAGTAGTAATATTATTATTCCATTTGGAAACTAGGAAGGAATTTCTATTATTGAATAAATTCCTTTATATGAACTCACCTTGTGTGTCTGTATTTTGATCTGCTGTGTTGCCCTGAACCTTCACGTCATCGTACACGGTTTCCTCCTCACGTTTAGCTGACAAGTAGAAAATAATAAGACAATAATCTATTGCAGTTGCATAAAGGAAGACATTCGATCCATATCAAGAGTGGACTCATTCTTTGTGATCTGCCAAATGTCAAAAATGACTCCCACCTTTGGATGTGGAGGGCTTGTTGGCTTTGAAAACAATGGAAATGTAATTAAGCTCTCCCTCCATCGCTCAGACTCGACAGCTTCTCTGTCTGTCCAGAAGCTGTGTGGCTTCTGCTCGGAGAAGTCACACACTGTAACCAAAAACAAAAAACAAACAAAAAACAAAAACAAAAAACAAGTTCCTGCCTTGCAGGAGGAGGCAGTTGTTGGGTCCTTTGCTCAGTCCATCAGCCTCAACTGTCAGATGATCATCTTTTGGCAAAGGCTGTGGGACAAACTTCTTCACAGCAGTAACTCTGACAACATACATGTGGCTTCCTGACTTCATTGTTGCGTTAGCAAAATAAAAAAAAAAAAGTCTTTCCTCTGATGATGCTGAGAGGTGGTATTATGAGCCTTGTGAGCAGATAACTGTACAAAGACACGCTGCTTTGCCTGCTAAAATACAGGAAAAACAAACCACTGTGACTGTAGTTTTGTCTACTGATGGTGTAAAGATAGTTCAACACTTGTCCACTCATCAGCATATTCACACTTTTAAAGTGGACAAATGCAGCAGTATGAAGGGTGTGTGTGTGTGTGTGTGTGTGTGTGTGCATGCTGCTGCTTATTACTGAGACAACAGCCAGTGTTTTTTAACATGTTTATGTGCTGTTTGGCTAAGATTCATAATTTGCTCCCTGACGGAGCTGCTTTACCGCTGGACTGAAGCCTTTATGAGTGCTGATGCAGCAAATTTGGACTCTGATATTCACTGTTATGAGAGTTGAATTGTATTTTTGCTCACATACTTTGATGTATGTTGTGTTTGTGCTTTAAAAAATATATATTTATTAAATATTTCCATGTTGCTCTATCAGCCAGGTCTCCACTGAAAAAAGGACTTTTTTGTGAGGCACTGAGACCAAACGATGAAATTAATAAGTAAACTAAATAAAATAAATTAGAGTTGGGTGGCCAATCCACCCTCAAGTAATTTCTGAGATAGAAGATGCTGAAGGGAGGATGGAGATGTGACAGGAGGGCCTGTTTCAGTCCCAGGCCTCTAACACTTTTCACACTGATCAAAAGTAAAGCAGTTTGAATTTACCAGTAGGGAAGTGCAGCTGCAAATTGCAAAATGTATTATAAATAAAAGACATGTGCAGACAGGGGACACTAGGGGCCCTATATTGTGCCACCCGCTATCCGCTGCCACTACCCGCTACCCGCAAATTGCGGATTTAGGAACTCCCGCTATCCCTAAATGGTATCTTGCGCCACCCGCTACCCGCTATCCGTTATGCCGACTGCATCATTTGCGCCTGGAGGTGTGTCTGTGGGCGTGTTTCATGCGCTATCCCTGAAGTTGCTATCTTGCGCACACACTTTAGGGAAAGCGGATAGCGGGTGGTCCTGACCATCCGCTATCCCTAAAGTTTGGGCTGTTAGGAGAGCGCGCCCAGGCGGCTTCAATGCGCGCCCCGACGGAGCCTCGCCACGCACACGGTCGGACTGATACCGGGACGCCGCCGGAATGGACTGAGTATATTACTCATATAGACTGTTTAGAGGAAAGACTGTTTTAATTGGACACTTACGCCAGCACGTTTTATTGTTTTATCATAAGCCAGCAGCTGTGCTATATTTTTATTTTTAATATTTTATTTGCCCAATCTACCTTGTCAATAAATTAGTTTACACATAGTTCCACCTCTGCCTCTTGTGTGTGTGTGTGGTGTGGCCCGGGGATTTTACTCAATCAGTACAACCTTGTGACACGTCCACTTGGACACATGTGGCTCCACCTCCCGAATGAACTCGCCTATAATATAATATATAATATGTATTAGGGCTGGGCGATATGGACCAAAAGTCATATCCCGATATATTTTGGCTGAATATCGATATACGATATATATCCCGATATTTTTTCTGCAATGTGAGAGCAAATGTTCAGTTAAGTCAAAGCCAAATATGACATGACGGGGCTGGAGCTTTTTCAGGTTGTGGATGGCTTGTGGCTGGGGCTTCTGCAGTGTTCCTGGTAGTATCTGGGGGCAGGAGCTACTACAGGAACGTCCTCTAGCTCGGCCCTCTCACCTGCCGTGTCTCCACTGAGAGGCCGAGGAGGAGGAAGGTTCCTGTAAAGTCAACGGGCGGTTGCGCGACCATGACCGGGGCATCAAAATGCGTGTTGTTAAAAAAGCCTGTTGTTAGCGTTAGCTAACGTCCGCTAAAGCTAACGTTAGCGCCCCTAAAAAAGCCGGCTAAAAGTGTGTTGTTAGCGTTAGCTAATGTTAGCTAGCACGTTAGCGTTAGCTTGGTAGTGTTGGCCGTGTTGCTAGGGACGCCTAGCGCCCGGCTGTTTGCTTTCTGTTGACATCACATCGCACCGAGAGTAAATCCAGTCAGCACCAAGTAAACCCCAAGCCGCTGCCCCACCCGGGAGTTTTCGGGGCCGCGCAGAGTCCCTACCCCGAGGCAGGGCCGTTTTTAGCCCCTGTAAAAGTTAAGGAACTCTCTCCTTCGGGGTAGTTCCTGCGGTGGAGACACGCGACAACGGCCCCGGCCCCATGAAATTACTCCGAGAGTGCCGGAGTGTTTGTTCCTGCCCCGCCCCTCCTCTGTGCACGACAGAGGAGGGGCGGGGGCGCGCGGAGCAGGGCAGTGAGCTCCAGGTCAGCAGCGCAGCAGAGCAAGGATCACAGCGCAAATTTGAACTATATCGATATATGCGATATAGTCTGATTCCATATCACATTTAAAAATATATCGATATGATTTTTATATCGATATATCGCCCAGCCCTAATATGTATATAAAGCCAACTTGCTTTAGCCTCAGTAGAAGCCCTGAGAAAATCTACCTCCCTCTCTCCATCGCGGGTTTAGGATTTAGGATTTAGGATAGCGCATCCTGCCCTTAAAGGCAATGACACCTGGCACACTGATTGGTTTAACTGGCGTAACGCCCAATACACGCCTATGCATAATATAGCGGGCAGCGCAAGTGTTTTGGGGATAGCGGGAGGTGCACAAGATAGCAACTTTTACGGGGGAACGCCTCTTCCTAAATCCTAAATCCGCAAATAGCGGGTTTAGGGAGTCTGGCGCAAGATAGGGCCGTACGACTCAGTTTCACAATTTGTCCAATCAAGGTCAGAGATCACCTGGACCTTTCAAGAATCTGTGAGTGGACTCTTACCCTGCGTTCCAATACTCATACTATCATACTATTTAGTAGGGAAAAAAAAGATTAAGTATGTCCCAATACATAGTATGTCAGATGCAGTATGCCAAGAGTACCAGGATGTTCTACTACATCCGGTCAGATTTCGCAGTATGGATTTCAGCATGCTGCTCTGGCCATTCTGACCCACAATCCTTTGTGCAGCGGACGTTAGGTCGCACTGACTAAGTTGCGTGTACAGGCCACGCCCACATACGGACGACAACAAAACACACATATCGCACAAAACTCGCTGAGTGACAGCAGAAGCGACAGGAAGACAGAAGATAATAAATATGACAGACAGCGCAGTATGAAACAGCAGTGGCATTTTGACAACAACATTCAAATTTGACGCTACAGACGGCAGCAGAAGTGAGCGAGAGGGTTGGACTTCAGGGATGATGTATGTAGTGTGTCCCAATAGTATGCATATGCATGCATATTTCATACTAAACTACATACTTTGTAAGGGCAGCTGCAGTATCTACTGAAAGTAAAAAGTATAAGTATGCGATTTGGAACGCAGGGTTACTGTCTTGATTTGATGTATTTCCTGTTGAAACAGGAAGTTTGGGCGGGACATGGTGCAGGGAAGGATCACTCACAAGTGCAAACCAACAGGATCTCAGTTTGGGAGAGAGGATGTTTAAAGACTTGTGAAGGTTGTACCAGTTGAAATTTGACTTTCCAGCCACTAGTACAGGGTGCTGTCACTATATGAGATGCTCTGCTTTACAGGAAGTGGAGGTCATGTGAGGTCATTTCATGGAGACTTTAAGAGGCTCATGGAGAATACAGGTGGGTCAGCTTCATCCCTGCTCCTGTGAGCGCTCCTCATGCTGTTGGCAAGCCAAACCAACCTTTTATTGTGTGTTTTAAATCACATACTGAGAGGAAATGTTTGCTGCACTGCCCTCTAGAGGCTGAAACTGTCAGTCACGTTGCACTGGTGGCTGCACCGAGTCAGTGATGCAGCAGCAGGGATTTTGAGCAGCTGTCAGTGGTAAAATACCTGCGGCTGTACCTTTTATGCTCTTATTCATGACCTTTACATTTGGCCATTTTCATCCAAAGACACTAAAAGTCAGACTAAGAAAATCTTTGGAGAGTTTGACCCCTCCACTCAGTGGTGAGGAAATTTTGGGACACTTCCTTTACATCAAGAAGTGATGTTAAATAATGAATCATTAAACACATAAATAAAATTTGTCTGTCTCCCAAAATCAACAGTTTCTGATCTATTAAATATAAAAAGTGCAGCTAACTGTGTAATTGTGCAGTGTTGGATATGTCTAACTTTTCATCAAAGCTTCAGAGAGCTGAGCTGATATCCTGCTGTGATGTCACTATCTGCTGCAGTGTGGGGATACGCCCACCAGAGGGAGGCACTGAGGTCAAAATCCAACACTGCCTTGCTTCAATGGAACCACCAATACTTTCAACAGTACAACTATAGAATATGGGAGGAGGGTTTGAGAATCCTGATTGAGATTTTGTTTATTATATGGTAAGGTAAGATATTATAGTATTAAGTTTCTGTTTAAAAAAATATATATTTAGTGTGTGTTCTTATCACTCTCCTGATGAGTTGTTATGTGCATAGAGTTTATTTGTATCTGGAATTGGTTTTGAAGAGCATTCACTTCTAAAAGATCAGTTTTCATTCAGTCAGACTGACAAAACAGAACATTAAACTCATGACTTGCATTGAGGACTCGCACTGTCTTATAATGAAGGATACATATAAATCACTGTAGTTTTTGTGCGTAGCAAGTGAAATAATTTTAACTGATACAGTATTAGGCCGATTTGTGGTAGACTTTGATTTTTATTTGGGGTTTCATGAGATGCGATACCAGCAGCGTCAAACAAACTTGCTAACAAATAAGGAGCGAGCATAAAAATATAATTCAAAGTGTCATGGAGCTGCTGTGGCTTATTATTCTGCTATTATTCTTGTATTTACTGGATAATATATGTTACAGGATCCTGTCTGATGAGATCACTTCTAACTTGATTAAAGTTCATGTTAAATCTTCAAGTGGCAATT
Source organism: Myripristis murdjan (assembly GCF_902150065.1). Taxonomy (NCBI): domain Eukaryota; kingdom Metazoa; phylum Chordata; class Actinopteri; order Holocentriformes; family Holocentridae; genus Myripristis; species Myripristis murdjan. Next base: position 30,983,903 of record NC_043995.1, on the reverse strand, counting down.
TGAGGTAATAATAATAATAATAATAATAATAATAATAATAATAATAATAATAAAATATAATATACCCATGCACACACAGAATATGGTTAAGAATGCAGCAGGTTTACTTGCAAAGATGATGAAGACAGTGATCAGGTTGGGAGGTTACAGATTACAGAATTACATTTTAACATGATAACAGTGATGTGATCACAGGAAAAGACACTTCTTTACCAAATCAACAAAATAAACATTGTCATTAGAATACAAACTGCTTCAAACAATGTTGGTTGATGCTGCTTGTGTTGGAAATGATGTGAATGACAGTATTTCAAGTACAGCTCTGCAATAACATGCTCTTTTACAGTAAATGATTATGCAAAGAAAACCAAGCAATTTTAAGTGAAATTCTCCAAGTTTTGTTCATGAGTATGAGCAATCCAGCTTATTTCTCTATAGGTGGATTCAATAATCACACGATGTCTAAACAGACAAAGCCTTCATTTCACAGATCCATTGGTTTTTGTCAGCACAGTTCCCAGCTATCCATCCCTTAGGTGAGCTCTCCTGGACAGAAGCTGCACAGTCCTTGTTGTCATAAGGCTGGTATATCCAATAGCTGATGGAAGAACATGATGGTTAGAAAACTGTTGACAGATTTTATGACTCATGGTGTTTAGAATGAATGAATGAATGAATGAATGAATGATTTATTTACGTGTCCTGCCACAACTGTGGCCCATCCCACAAAGGAATTATAAGACACCAAATAAAAATATATCAACATCCATAACAAAACAAAAAAAAACACTGCTTGCCACAACAAAACAAAGGGAGCAAACATGCAATAATACAACAAACTCCAGGCACTCAATAGTACATTGCCATCTTCCTCTTATACCAGGCCTTCTCAATGAAATCAGCGACTGCATGTGTTTTATATTTAAATAGCCATGTTAACATCTCTTTGTCCTGCATTAGGTGGCTTGTTTGTACCTTAACTTGATTAAACAACTTAAATCTTATATCATGGTAAAACGGGCAGTAAAAAAGAAAGTACATTTCATTTTCTATTTCTCCAAGGTCACACATATCACAGAGCCTAGAACTTAGCCTAGAGCTTAGAAATGTGTCTTACCTTTCAGTCAGATCACTTTCATCGACCCACTTCCAGACCCCACTTATTCTTCTCAAGCCAATCCAGTAGCCGTACAAACTGCTTTCACTGACTTTACAGATGAATTCCTGGTGAATAATCAGAGATGTTTCAGTACCACATTCAAATGGACACATTGTGACTTTGGACTCTATTTTTTTATTGTTTCAAGCTCAGTTTATGACATCGACTCTCCTCTCTGTTCCTGTCATGTTCCCTTTACCTGCTCCTGACGATTTTCTATCACAACCAAATCTGCATTCCTCTGCCTGCAGTCTTCTGCAGCTTCTTCCCAGGTTTTCCAGTCACGATATGTACCGTGTACAACCAGATAACAGCTGGACTTGGACGGGGAGAGAAGCCAGCCCTTCTGACAAGGATTACACCGTCTCTCTGAGGGGAATAAGAGAGACAAATCAACAAACATGATTACTGATTTGTGATTTCAGTATTATCAATATAATCATAAAATCATTTTGGTGATCATTCTGAAGTGATTTTCAGATTACCTTGCTTGTCTCCTGTTTTGGGGCAGTAGGCATCAAGGATCCTCTGTGTCCGAGTCAACCTGAGCTCAGTCCTCTCTCTCCTCAGCTTCTCCACTTGTCTCTCTAAGGCGCTCTTCTCCATCTGCAGCTGCTGACTTTCTGAAGTCAGGATGCTGTTGTTTTGTCTCAGGTCACCAATGAGGACCGTCTGATCGCTGAGAACCCTCCTCAAGCTGTCATTGGCTGAGCTGAGGCACAGTAAGTTCTGATTGGCTGCTGCTGCTGTCTGGTTTTCTCTCAGCTTGGCCATATTGTCAGAAATGAGCGAGGTAACTGCAGAGAAGGACACAGAAAAGTCTCGGCTGTCAAATCAGCCACAACATAAGAATCTGTTGTACTGTCACTGTGGAACATGGTATTACAAATCATTTCAGTTCAACTGGCCTTAATGTAAAACTTATTATAACTTTTGATGCTCCAAGTCCAAACTCACTTACTCAATTAGGACAATATGTCCTGTTTATGTGACAGAATAAATGCTGAGCCAACACTCACAGTAGAAACGAAGGGCCATGATGACTAAGAATATCAGCCAACACACCGATACCAGTGGAAAAGACGAAGAGAAGGAGGTTGTCTTCTCATCTAGCAGAGACAAAGAGTCCAGTCAGATCACCTGAACAGCTGATAGAAAATACTTTCATGTGAGTAATTTTTGTTTTTTCGCTTTAAACACACATCCTCTGTACTTCACCCCAAACGTCATCTTTTTTATAGAATCATAATCATAATAATAATCATGTGGATTTCAAAATTTACCTGAAAAGTTTGGATTTTTGTCAGCAGTGTGTTCCACTGCATGAACAGAGTCCTCCCCTTCCTCAATTGTCTCTGACAAATCATACATGATAAAAAACTGAATATCAGAACAATGTACATTGAAAATATACCAGCAACATAATATAAGAATAATGGTCATAGTATATTTTGTACTTTGGTAACTTCATCATTCATACACGGAAGCGTTTGCGTTACCGAAGTCAGATTCGCGGTAAATCATCTGGTTTTGTGTTCAAGATGAGAACTTGTGCAGATTAGGTGTAGAGAGTGTCTTACCTGCAGACAGATAAACATTAGGATTTTTGAAAAGAACGGCCTGCGCGTTTGGTTTTCTGTTCATCCTGCTCACATCAGAGGGATCGCCAACAGTCTGATAGGAAGCTTGCAAGTTAATTCTTTATGTTGAGAGAGTGCCAGTGTGTGTTTTTAATGGAAACTGCTCAGTTATTTTTCACTTCTGCTTTCAGGTTTTGTCAGTCTTTTTCAGGTGAAGAAATGAGTTAATTTCCTTGGTTTCTCTCAAGTTGTTAAGCCTTGTTTGTGTGACTCTTGCATCATGTCTTGGTGATGAAGTTGTGAACTTGCCGTGAATTCAAGCATGTCCCTTTTTTCATGACAAATTCAGGGAAAAACCAACATATAGCATCTTACAGTAAGATGTGTGGCCACCAGGACCCTCCCAAGCAGCTTCAGTGCTCTTCAATGCCCAAAAATGGAGCGAGCTCAGAGGGAATCATATATATCCTTGTGTATCATTAAAATCATGTAGCCACTTTTATTCTATATTCATGTATATTCTGTGTTTTCATTTTGTTATGCAAGCTTGTGCCAGTGTGTAGTTCAATGTGTGTGTGTGTGTGTGTGTGTGTGTGTTGGTGTGCAGGAAACAGAAACAGAACTCATCACACTCACCACTTTGTATCTAATTAGCTGATGAGGAGACAGGAAGGCCTTGTTTTCTGCTCGGTGACAGTCCTAACCAGTCAGAGTTTAACCAAGCCAAATGATACAGTATGTAATGATATGTGACCAGGAGGTGTAAAGGCTAAAAGCTAAAAATGGGTAAATAAGAAGAAAAGCTCACCTAATAATGATGGTCTCTCAGCAGGTGCAGTCAGAATACAAGAAGCAGCCGCTGCTGGCAGGTTTGTAGATCCTGGTGGTGAAACGGGAGGTGGCATCCACATTGCCAAACTAGCAACCAAAGCAGGGACAAGAGCAGCCACCACCGGGCCATCTCTGCTCCACTTCTCCCCTCCACTCCACCACCACCAACACCACCACCGGGGCCTGGCTCACCTTTTCTGCAACCAGCAGCAACAGAAATGGATAGCAGGTGTGCATTTGTTAGCGGCAGCCTTTCTCCCAACCCTCATCTTGGAGAATCCAGCAGTGCAACTCCACACGACCTCTGGGTTGATAAACCCAAACATCTCCTCCTGGATCGTTTTCCAGTTCAGCTTATGTCAGGGAAGAAACACACTTCATTCATTCAACTTTTATTTATTCTCGAATGGACATTGAGGTTACCCTAATTTTCAATGCCGTTGAGTTTACAAGCGCATTAAAAACAAAATAACACATACATATAATAAGAAAATCATTTAAAACAAATACAATCAGAAACACAGTGTTCTGAGATTAAAGTCTCAAACTGTGCAAGAGAGGGGAGTGCTTGCATCTTCAGAGTATGCTGGAGGGTGTTCCACGAGTTTGGGGCATTATGGGAGAATCCAGTTTTACCAAGTTCAGTACAAGCTTGGGGAACTTTTAGGAGTAGCAAGTCAGATGAACGGGTCACGTAAGTGCCAGAATTCCATTCTAAAAGTTTGTGATGTATGATGGTAGTCTACTGAGAAGGGCCTTAAAGATGAATAAAAGCCAATGTCCTTTGCGCCTCTCTTCAAGGGAGGGCCAACCAACTGTCTCGTAGAGCAAGCAATGATGAGTGTCATATCTATCGCCAGTTATAAATCTAAGGGCAGAATGATCAACAGTGTCCAGGGGCTTCAGAGTTGAAGCAGCAGCATGTTTGTAAATTACATCCCCATAATCCATGACAGACAAAAATACAGCTTCAACAATTCTTTTTCTTGAGTGTACTGGAAAACTTGATTTATTTCTGTACAGAAAGCCAATCTTTTGTCGCAACTTGGAGACAAGCTCATTCACGTGGAACTTGAATCAGAACTCCTCATCAAGCCAGATGCCTACATATTTGTATTTTGTGACTCTCTTGATTTCTGAACCAGTTTTGGTGTATAAATGCACACTATTGTAGTCAATGTTTTTGGCTCTGGAAAACAACATGAATTTTGTCTTAGTTGCATTAAGAAGTAGTTTATGTCAGATAAGGGATTCTTGAAAAGAATTAAAAGCAAGTTGCAGATTTTTGGTGGCTCTGAAACCAGGTACATGCATTTTTTATCCAAACCAATAGCATCTAATTTTCTGAGAAGCAAGTGGTGATCAACTGTATCAAATGCTTTAGACAGATCTATAAAAAGAGCAGCACAGTGATACCTCTTATTGTGGAGGAAATTCTGACTGTGAATGAGTCTCAACATTGTAGGGAGTAACAAGATAAGAAAGCTCGGAATGAACAACAATAATCAACATCAACCAGAAAGCACTATCCCTATAAAACTTTGAATTATTGGTTTAGCCATTAGATGGATTTCTTTTTAACACAAAGACTTACTATGCCTCTTGTAGTAGCCCTGCATTACGTGCACCCATGTCCTCAGTTGAACTTACTGTACAAGCCCAGCATTACGTGCACCCATGTCCTCAGTTGAACTCATCGTACAAGCCCAGCATTACGTGCGCCCATGTCCTCAGTTACACTCGCTTGGTAAACTTTACATGACCCCACAGTTTGAATCGGAGCCGAGGCACGTGCCTGGCACGCGTTGGGCGGCATCACATTTGAAGTAAAGGCCAGACACGTAGTTCGGCCGACTTAAAACATGCACGTGCCTGGCACGCGTTGGGCGGCATCGCACTTGAAGCAAGTGCCAGACACGTAGCTCGGCCGACTTGAAACACCCTACTACGTGGGTTAAAGCCAAACAGCTGCACATCAGAGACAATTTGCGGCTACTCAGAAAGTCCCTAACCTCCCAGTTGGTATTATGTAAGCACCGGCACCCTTATGATCTCCCAGCTAGCATGACGTAAGGTGCCGCACTCCTTATGATCTTGAATGCTGACTTGCCAAGTTTTATGCTATAAAAACAGAAGTTGAGACAAAGAAATTCAGTCGTTTTGTCTAGGCTGCACGACTCCCTGTTTGTTTGATTTGAGATCTCAAATGCGAATAAACTTGTATGCTTGAAACTCTCTAAGACTCTATTTTTGAAGACTTCAAGACTTTTTTACTGGTGTATTTTGGTACCAAGTATAAGAAGATTTTTGCAGCCAATCTGGCCTGATCTGGACAAGAAGTTTTTCCACATCATTATCTAATGCAGTTATTATGTCATTTGTCACCAATGTGATGGTGGAGATTGTACTATGATTGGCTCTGAAGCCAGACTGAAAAGGACTTAAGACTGAATGGTCTGAAATAAAAGGCTTGAGTTGAGAGTTGACCAAGGATTCCATTACTTTTGCTAGACAAGGTAATTTGGAGATGGGGCGATAGTTGTTTAAGTCATCCCCAGTGCCACCTTTGTGTAAGGGGACTACATGAACAGTTTTCCATAGTATGGGAAATTTTCCAATTGAGATGGACAGATTAAAAATGTTGGTAAGGTGCTGTGTGATAACAGGGGCTGCAAGCTTTAAAAAGAAGGAATCCAAATTATCTTCACCAGTAGAGCATTTAGGATCTATGGATTGTAGTGCATTCAGCACTTCACTGTGTGTGAAGGAACAGAGGGAGAAACTGGTTTGACCCCTAGCACTCTCACTATCAGCGTCAGCATCAGCACCAGTGCTATCAGTACTGACTTAAAGAAGCTCTGGATACTCTCTCTCAAATAAAAGTGCAGCATCTGTGAAGTACTTGTTGAGGATAAGGCAGATCTCTAAATCATCTGAATCGCCAGAATTTCCAGTGGGCTGGGTTTGAGGAGGAGTTAGTGATTAGAGCTAAATAGTAATCAGATTTTGATTTTCTCACTGCTGTAGTACATTTATTCCTAAGTTGTTTGAAGTACAACCAATGTGCAGGGTCACCTGAACGCCTCGCACGAGACCAGGCTTTGTTCTTCTCACGGAACAAAGTTGATAGTTCCTTTGAACACCAAGGTGCAATTCTGTCTTTGATCCTGAATTTCTTGAGGGGAGCATGTTTATTAATGATTGAAGTAAATGTAACTGTGAAGCAGTCAGTACCATGCGCACTTTCAGCAGCGCATGGTACCAAAACAGAGCCTGGCTTGAGTTCTCTGTGAAAGGTGATGCTGCGTACTGTTTCCCTTATAGACACTTCAGAGCTCATGCATCTCTTCAGTGAATGTTTGCAAATCTCGAGCAGGCCTGACAGTCGATGAGAGAGAGCAGAAGAAACGCTGCCATAGTTCTGATTGATGTGTGGCGCTGTCCACGGTGCTGATGCATCTGTCACCATGTGGCTGTTTGGTGAATTTGTTTTGCACTAATGAATAAATTAGGCCTCAGACTGTTTGTGTGTGAACTGTAAGGTTTAATGGGTTCAGACCACATGACTTTAGTAGGCCGGCCTATACTGTGCCATTCTTGTAATAGGCTGCACTATTGGGGCGAGATAATTCATAACGACTGAACTGAACTGTCATCATTACAATATGTCATCATTAAGATATGGAGTAAATAAGAATGTAATTTCATTATAGTCTTTTAACATATGAACGCATACACCTTATTCCACATAAAACATAGCAGTAAACTATACAGTATGAATCTGTAATCAAATTAAATGGCTATGATTGTCGGGGCCCGTCAAAAAAACCAAATGCCCAATCAGCGAGTTTCCTCTGGTGCCGGGTCTGGTTTGGCATTGAGCTCACAGTGGTGCTGTTGGACTGGACTGCATTATATTGACAGCTGTTTCCACTATTCTGTCCTCCCTCATGTATATAAATAGGGAGGACAACAAAATTAGAAAAACCTCTCAATGTAATGTAGTCCAGTACAAGACCTCTGCAAACTACAAACTCAATAATAAACCATGGCAAAGCTGTTGCACTGAACTGCATTATACAGGTGGACCTGATAAATTGGCCAAATACCCAGAGTAAAATTTATACAACGGGCAGCCAGTGTGGGTCAAAATGCCACAAGAGGCTGATTTGTTACCATCAGATTCAAAGCATAAAGCCCATAAACAAAGTTAAAAATGGAAACCTCTTGCTGCAGTGGTGCAACGCTCCAGTCAGGCCAATGCACAGGAAGTACGCTGTGCTAAAACCAAAACTGAGAAAACACCTCAACCACCCCCAACAGAAAACCACTCACCAAAACCAGAAGCAGAACCACAACAACGCTTCAGCTCACACTGCACCAGCCGCTGCTGGAGCTGCAGGCCACAGCACTAAAAGATAAAACTGTGAATTGAAAACTACACTGAATCTCCTACAACATCAGTAAAACAATGAATGTCAATCACAACTGAATTTAAATTAAATTCTGGAGGCTCATGAAGACCTTATGAAGACACGTTTTTTCCTTTAAAGGCCCCATGGTGTACACTTTTCCAGGGTTTTATTTTAACTGCTGATATCCCTAGCATGATGTATTTGTGGTTTTGAGTACCTGTGGTCTGCTAAATATAGTTTTACAGCTCCTCTTTCTTGCCTTTACCCCGGAGCTCTGTCAGCACGGTTCATTTAGCCAATCAGAAGAGAGAATCAGCCCCTCTCCACTGATTGGCTGACTGTTTTCTGAGTGACATATGTCGAGCCAATCAACCGACGTCACTGCGCAATGCATTCTGGGACGTAAACAATAGAGCTAGAGAAAAATGGAGCCAACGAGATACAGTAACTATTTGAAAACTTGTCAAAAGCGAGTTATCATCTTATGTAAGATTGTCATGGCTACCACCAAGCGTGATGTTATACAACTGTACGTACTTGAGCCCAATTCCGATCCCGAACCACAGACGAAGCCGGCATTGTGTTGCTATGGTGATGGCAACGAGCATGGACGCAGCGGCCTTCTCAGCCAGCCAACTGGAGCTTATCATGTTTTCTAGACATTGTGTTTCCCCAAAATTGAATAAATACCACACATAGCAACACAAAACTTTGCTAGCTCAATCATGCTGTTACTAGAATATCTGCTGGAAAATCTTTTTTTTCATGGACTGATTGTTATACTTCTGATGATTTCTTTGTCATTTTTAAGCTAACAGCTGCAGTGACATTGACTCACCAACACAGCTGATATGTATCTACAACCAATTTATATTAACAGTTATATTTAAATACAGGTTACTGCTTTCCAGTGTCGGCACCAGAACAAACATCTATCTTTTAATAAACTCACCGGCAGATGTTTTATTTCATCTGGGGGTGTGTCACTCCAATTTAACATCAGCTCCGATTAATGTGGCTAAGCAGCAAAAGTAACAGTAAGCAGTCACATTAAGGCTGAACAGAGTTATATAATTTCAACCCCACCTTTTGGGGGCTTTTGCTAATCACCTTTTCAGGCTATTGTCAATTTACCTCTGAAATAAAGACGACAGTTTTCACAGATGTGTTGATTTACTAAATGTTCATTTCAATGTACAGATGCAAACAAATTGACATTGATTAAATCAATGGCCTAGGAAACTCATAAAGACTAAACAAATTAATAATGATTAATGGGCTAATTAATAACTGATAACATTAACGCATTAATATCAAGAACAAAGTTATAGCCGCACATCTCTGTGGAAAATCTGACAGGTACTGTCTGTGGTGCTGAACCTGCCTCAGCGGATACTTTCCGTGTTGCTGACTCTGCCTCAGCAGGTACTGTCCTTGGTGCTGAATCCGCTGAGATGGGTACTGTCCGTGGTGCTGAATCAGCCTCAGCAGGTACTGTCCGTGCTGCTGACTCTGCCTCAGCAGGTACTGTCCTTGGTGCTGAATCCGCTGAGATGGGTACTGTCCGTGGTGCTGAATCAGCCTCAGCAGGTACTGTCCGTGCTGCTGACTCTGCCTCAGCAGGTACTGTCCTTGGTGCTGAATCCGCTGAGATGGGTACTGTCCGTGGTGCTGAATCAGCCTCAGCAGGTACTGTCCGTGCTGCTGACTCTGCTGAGGCATTTCATCCTCTTTATCATAGAAATTAAAGCTGCATAAAATTCACGGAGGGTCTTGTTTAGCTTTTCTTTCCTTTGAGCTGAGAAATCAGCTGTTTGCCCGGTGTTTGCCAGGTAGTCTTGTAGACATTTGACGGCCCAAGATGTTGACCGGCCGTACTGGCTTCATTTCCTGACCACTCCAGCTGATCCAGCTCTACACTCATCAGTCTCGCGTATCTCGGCCTTTTGTCTTGTCTTCCTCGTTCAGCCATTTATCCAAACTTAGGCCGCCAAATAAATCAAAATTGACAACAAAATGGTCCATTAGGCTAACAAAGCTGACAGCGGCTTTTGATGCGGGTTTCAGTGAAACGTTTCGTGTTGCCATGGAAACCACACAGACTAGGGATATAAAATATAGGTGGAGTAATATTTTCGGTGATGAGGTATTTTTCATTTTTCATGGCTAGCTGTGCTGTCATGCTCATTTGAGCACATTCTAAACGTCTGATTGACCAATGAGATTGCTCAGTCGGATCTACGTGTTGTATAATAGATATTTCATATGCATTCACTATGCAGTTTGAGTTCTGCTGCGTTAATTGACTCTTGGCCATGCCAAGGACCCCACCACACGTGTCTGTCCTTCTGTCTGTCTGTCTGTCTGTCTATCTATCTATCTATACAGACAGACAGACACACAGACAGACAGACAGACAGACAGATAGATAGATAGATAGATAGATAGATAGATAGATAGATAGATACACTACCAGTCAATAGTTTGGACACACATTCTCATTCAATGTTTTTTCTTTATTTTTACTAATTTCTACATTGTAGATACGTACTGAAGACATCAAATATATGAAGCAAGATATATGGAATTATGTAACAAAGAAAAAAATGTTAAATAACTCTAAATATGTTTTATATTTTATATTCCTCAAAGTAGCCACCCTTTGCTTTGTTGACAGCGCTGCAAATCCTTGGCCTTTTCTCAGTGAGCTTCATGATGTAGTCATTTGAGATGGTTTTCACTTCAGAGGTGTGTCTTGTCAGGGTTCATTTGTGGAATTTCTTGCCTTCTTAACGGGATTGGGACCATCAGTTGTGTTGTGCAGAAGTCAGGTTGGTACACAGCTATAACAGCCCTATTTGACAACTGTTAGAATTCATATTATGGCAAGAACCAATCAGCTAAATAAAGAGAAACGACAGTCTATCATTACTTTAAGAACTGAAGGTCAGTCAGTCCGGAAAATTGCAAAAACTTTGAATGTGTCCCCAAGGGCAGTCACAAAAACTATCAAGGGCTACAACGAAACTGGCTCACATGAGGAACCCCCCAGGAAAGGAAGATCAAGAGTCACCTCTGCTGCTGAAGATAAATTCATCTGCGTACCCAACCTTAGAAATCGCAAGTTAACGGCACCTCAGATTAGAGCCCAGATAAATGCCACACAAATCAGGCCTTTATGGTCAAATAGCTGCTAGGAAACCTCTTCTAAGGAAAAGCAACAAGCACAAGAGATCCATTCCTTGTGTTCCTCGGCCCAAACAAAGTGGAAATCTGTGCTTTGGTCTGATGAGTCCAAATTTGAGATCTTTGGTTCCACCCGTCGTGTCTTTGTGCGACGCAGAAAAGGTGAACGGATGGTCTCTAAATGCATGGTTCCCACCGTGAAGCATGGAGGAGGAGGTGTGATGGTCTGGGGGTGCTTTGCTGGTGACATTGTTGGGGATTCATTCAAAAATGAGATGGACCGCAAAGTGAAGGCAAAAGGGCCAACAAGTGCTCAGCATCTCTAGGAACTCATTCAAGACTGTTGGAAAACCATTTCAGGTGACTACCTGATGAAGCTCATCGAGAGAATGCCAAGAGTGTGCAAAGCAGTAATCAAAGCAAAAGGTGGCTATTTTGAAGAATCTAAAATATAAAACATGTTATTTCACACTTTTTTGTTACAACATAATTCCATATGTGTTCATTCATAGTTTTGATGCCTTCAGTGAGAATCTACAATGTAAATAGTCATTAAAATAAAGAAAAAGCATTAAATGAGAAGCTTTTGACTGGTAGTGTATGTCAAAAACACAGAAGTAGGTGTGGTGAGAACTTAGAATGAGAATGATGAGAATGAGAATGACAATGAGAAATGAGATATCCCTCTAAATCTGGCTGAAAAAAAAATGGCCTAAAAATTTTTCACTGGTGTGGATACTGCCCACCCAGGATCTTTACTGACCTCCCAACTCATATCCGTTTCTGGATATGAGTCTGCCTTGAGCTTCATTGTCTTTTCAGCTACGCAGTCCTTTTATATCTAACGTTAGACATAGTGTAGTTTTGTGGTGTCTGTAAATGGAATTAGGTTTGGGTGGCCAATCCACCCTTTAGTAATTTCTGAGACAGAAGATGCTGAAGGGAGGATGGAGATGTGACAGGAGGGCCTGTTTCAGTCCCAGACCTTTTACACATCTAACACATTTCACACCGATCAAAACTAAAGCAGTTTGAATTTACCAGCAGGGAAGTGCAGCTGCAAAATACAAGGCGTATTATAAATAAAAGACCTGTGCAGATGGGGGACACTAGGACTCAGTTTCACAATTTGTCCAATGAAGGTGAGAGATCACCTGGACCTTTAAAGAGCCCGTGAGTGGACTCTTACTGTTTTTTGATGTATTTCCTGTTGAAACATGAAGTTTGGGCAGGACATGGTGCAGGGAAGGTTCACTCACAAGTGCAAACCAACAGGATCTCAGTTTGGGAGAAAGACAGACTTTTATTTTGAAGGGATGAGGTGGATGAGAGAGGATGTTTGAAGATTTATGAAGGTTGTACCGGTTGAAATTTGACTTTCCAGCCACTAGTACAGGGTGCTGTCACTATATGAGATGCTCTGCTTTACAGGAAGTGGAGGTCATGTGAGGTCATTTCATGGAGACTTTAAGAGGCTCATGGAGAACACAGGTGGGTCAGCTTCATCCCTGCTCCTGTGAGCACTCCTCATGCTGTTGGCAAGCCAAACCAACCTTTTATTGTCACATAAGGAGAGGAAATGTTTGCTGCACTGCCCTCTAGAGGCTGAAACTGTCAGTCACGTTGCACTGGTGGCTGCACCGAGTCAGTGATACAGCAGCAGGGATTTTGAGCAGCTGTCAGTGGTAAAATACCTGCGGCTGTAGCTTTTATTACCTTATTCATGACTTTTACAATTGACCATTTTCATCCAAAAACACAAAGACGCTAAAAGTCAGACTAAGAAAATCTTTGGAGAGTTTGGGACACTTCCTTTGCATAAAGAAGTGATGTTAAATTATGAATCATTAAACACATAAATAAAATGTGTCTGTCTCCCAAAATCAACAGTTACTGATCTATTATACATAAAAAGTGCAGCTAACTGTGAAATTGTGCAGTGTTGTATATGTCTACCTTTTCATCAAAGCTTCAGAGAGCTGAGCTGATATCCTGCTGTGATCTGTCACTATCTGCTACAGTGTGGAGAGACGGCCACCAGAGGGAGGCACTGAGGTCAAAATCCAACACTGCCTTACTTTAATGGAACCACCAATACATTCAACAGTACAACTATAGACTATGGGAGGAGGGTTTGGGAATCCTGATTGAGATTTTGTTTATTATATGGTAAAGATTCTGTTTAAAAAATATATTTTCTCTTAAGTGTGTGTTCTTTTCACTCTCCTGATGTTTTGTTCTGTGCATAGAGTTGATTTGTATCTGGGATTGGTTTTGAAGAGCGTTCACTTCTCAAAGATCAGTTTTCATTCAGTCAGACTGACAAAACAGAACATTAAACTCAAGACTTGAATTGAGGACTCGCACTGTCCTAAGAAGGATACATATAAATCACTGTAGTTTTTGTGCGTAGCAAGTGAAATAATTGTAACTGATATAAGATTAGGCCGATGTTTATTCGGGGTTTTATGAGATGCGATACCAGGAGCGTCAAACAAACTTGCCAACAAATAAGGAACGAGCATAAAAATATAATTCAAAGTGTCATGTAGCTGCTGTGGCTTATTATTCTGGTATTATTCCCGTATTTTGTGGATGATATATGTTACAGGATCCTGTCTGATGAGATCTTTCCTACATGATTAAAGTTCATGTTAAATTTTCAAGTGGTAATTTGAGGTAAAATAAATAATTAAATAAATAAACTCATGCACACATAGAATATGGTGAAGAAGTCATCAGGGTTACTTGCAGAGATGTTGAACACAGTGATCAGGTTGGGAGGTTACAGATTACATTTTAACATGGTAACAGTGATGTGATCACAGGAAAAGACACTTCTTCACCAAATAAACAAAATAAACATCGTCATTAGAATATAAACTGCTTCAAACAATGTTGATTGATGCTGGTTGTGTTGGACATGATGTGAATGACAGTATTTCAAGTACAGCTCTGCAATAAAATGCTCTTTTACAGTAAATGATTATGCAAAGAAAACTGAGCCATTTTAACTGAAATTCTCCATGTTTTGTTCATGAGTATGAGCAATCCAGCTGATTTCTCTACAGCTGGATTCAATAATCACAACACACTCAGTGATGTCTAAACAGACAAAGCCTTCATTTCACAGATCCATTGGTTTTTGTCAGCACATTTCCCAGCTATCCATCCCTTGGGTGAGTTCTCCTGGACAGAGGCTGCACAGTCCTTGTTGTCATAAGGTTTGTATATCCAGTAGCTGATGGAAGAACATGATGGTTAGAAAACTGTTTACAGATTTTATGTCTTATGGTGTTTAGAAATGTGTCTTACCTTTCAGTCAGATCACTTCCATCAACCCACTTCCAGATCCCACTTGTTCTTCTCAAGCCAATCCAGTAGCCGTACAAACTCCTTTCACTGATTTTACAGATAAATTCCTGGTGAATAATCAGAGATGTTTCAGTACCACATTCAAATGGACACATTGTGACTTTTGGACTCTTTTTTTTTTTACTGTTTCAAGCTCAGTTTTTGACATTGACGCTCCTCTCTGTTCCTGTCATGTTCCCTTTACCTGCTCCTGTCCATTTTCTATTACAACCAAATCTGCATTCCTCTGCCTGCAGTCCTCTGCAGCTTCTTCCCAGGTTTTCCAGTCACGATATGTACCGTGTACAACCAGATAACAGCTGGACTTGGACGGGGAGAGAAGCCAGCCCTTCTGACAAGGATTACACCGTCTCTCTGAGAGAAATAAGAGAGACAAATCAACAAACATGATTACTGATTTGTGATTTCAGTATTATTACTATAATCATAAAATCATTTTTGTGACCACGCTGAAGTGGTTTTCAGATTACCTTCCTTGTCTCCTGTTTTGGGGCAGTAGGCATCAAGGATCCTCTGTGTCCGAGTCAAACCGTCATTGGCTGAGCTGAGGCACAGTATGTTCTGATTGGCTGCAGCTGTCTGGTTTTCTCTCAGCTTGGCCATATTGTCAGAAATGAGCGAGGTAACTGCAGAGAAGGACACAGAAACGTCTCGGCTGTCAAATCAGCCACAAAATACGAATCTGTTGTACTGTCACTGTGGAATATAGTATTACAAATCATTTCAGTTCAACTGGCCTTCATGTAAAAGTTATTATAACTTTCGATGCTCCGAGTCCAAACTCACTTTATTTTACAGACCAACTGAAAAGCTGACAGTCCTGTATCTAAATATGAATTAGGACAATATGTCCTGTTTATGTGACAGAATAAATGTTGAGCCAACACTCACAGTAGAAACGAAGGGCCATGATGACTAAGAATATCAGCCAACACATCGATACCAGTGGAAAAGATGGAGAGAAGGAGGTAGTCTTCTCATCTAGCAGAGACAAAGAGTCCAGTCAGATCACCTGAACAGCTTATAGAAAATACTTCCATGTGAGTAATTTTTGTTTTTTCGCATTAAACACACATACTCTGTACTTCACCCCAAATGTCATCTTTTTTATAGAATCATAATCATAATCATGTGGATTTCAAAATTTACCTGAAAAATTTGGATTTTTGTCAGCAGTGTGTTCCAGTGCATGAACAGAATCCTCCCCTTCCTCAATTGTCTCTGACAAATCATACATGATAAAAAAAAAAAAAAAAAAAACTGAACATCAGAACAATGTACATTGA
This sequence comes from Myripristis murdjan, assembly GCF_902150065.1. Taxonomy (NCBI): domain Eukaryota; kingdom Metazoa; phylum Chordata; class Actinopteri; order Holocentriformes; family Holocentridae; genus Myripristis; species Myripristis murdjan. The sequence goes on along the minus strand of NC_043995.1, from coordinate 30,968,071 downwards.
AAATATACCAGCAACATAATATAAGAATAATGGTCGTAGTATTTTTTGTACTTTGGTAACTTCATCATTCAAACACGGAAGCGTTTACATTGCCAAAGTCAGATTAGTGGTAAATCATCTGGTTTTGTGTTCAAGATGAGAACTTGTGCAGATTAGGTGTAGAGAGCGTCTTACCTGCAGACAGATAAACATTAGGATTTTTGAAAAGAACGGGCTGCGCGTTTGGTTTTCTGTTCATCCTGCTCACATCAGAGGGATCGCCAGCAGTCTGATAGGAGGCTTGCAAGTTAATTCTTTATGTTAAGAGAGTGCCAGTGTGTGTTTTTAACAGAAACTGTTCAGTTATTTTTCACTTCTGCTTTGAGGTTTTGTCAGTCTTTTTCAGGTGAAGAAATGAGTTAATTTCCTTGGTTTCTCTCAAGGTGTTAAGCCTTGTTTGTGTGACTCTTGCATCATGTGTTGGTGCTGAAGTTGTGAACTTGCCGTGAATTCAAGTATGTTCCTTTTTTCATCACAAATTCAGGGAAAAAACAACATATAGCATCTTACAGTAAGATGTGTGGCCACCAGGACCCTCCCAAGCAGCTTCAGTGCTCTTCAATGCCCAAAAATGGAGCGAGCTCAGAGGGAATTATATATCTGCTTAAGTGTATCATTAAAATCATGTAGCCACTTTTATTCTATATTCATGTATATTCTGTGTTTGCATTTTGTTATGCAAGCTTGTGCCAGAGTGTAGTTTAATGTGTGTGTGTGTGTGTGTGTGTGTGTGTGTGTGTGTGTGTGTGTGTGTGTGTGTTGGTGTGCAGGAAACACAAACGCTCCCAGGCTGCACTGTCCTCGCTGCTGAGTTGAAGTGTTTCTTTGAACTCATCACACTCACCACTTTGTATCTAATGAGCTGAGGAGGAGACAGGAAGGCCTTGTTTTCTGCTCGGTGACAGTCCTAACCAGTCAGAGTTTAACCAAGCCAAATGATATGTAATTATATGTGACCAGGAGGTGTAAAGGCTAAAAGCTAAAAATGGCTAAATAAGAAGAAAAGCTCACCTAATAAGGATGGTCACTCAGCAGGTGCAGTCAGAGTACAAGAAGCAGCTGCTGCTGGCAGGTTTGTAGATTCTGGTGCTTAAACGGGAGGTGGCATCCACATTGCCAAACTAGCAACCAAAGCAGGGACAAGAGCAGCCACCACCGGACCATCTCTGCTCCACTTCTCCCCTCCACTCCACTACCACCAACACCACCACCGGGGCCTGGCTCACCTTTTCTGCAACCAGCAGCAACAGAAACAGATGGCAGGTGTGCATCTGTTAGCGGCAGCCTTTCTCCAACCCTCATATTGGAGGATTCAGCAGTGTAACTCCACACGACCTCGGGGTTGATAAACCCAAACTGTTAATAACTGTTAATACTTCTGTTAACTGTTAATACTTCTGTTGAAATTGTTCATATTCCTATCTTTTTATAATCCTTGTTCATAGTGTTTATATTGCTTAGTGCTATTTATCATGTGTATACTGTATATTTCTTCTAAATTTGCACATTGACCTACCTCTATGCACATTTTATACACCCATGCACACGTTTTTTTCTGTTTTTTTTGTTGCACATTGCTTTTTGCACACTGGGTTGTACTTAGGTTATTCTGTTGTTCTGTTGTTAGGTTATTCTTATTCTGTTATACTTAGATCTTATTCTTTATTTCTATTTTTTTTTTTTTTATTTACTTAATCTGTGATCTGTGGATACTGCTGAAGAAAATGTGAATTTCCTGCGGGATGAATAAAGTATCTACCTACCTACCTACCTACCTACCTACCAAACAGCTCCTCCTGGATCATTTTCCAGTTCAGCTTGTCTCAGGGAAGAAACGCACTTCATTCATTCAACCTTTATTTATTCTCGAATGGACATTGAGGTTACCCTCATTTTCAATGCTGTTGAGTTTACAAGTGCATTAAAAACAAAATAACACATACATATAATAAGAAAATCATTTAAAACAAATACAATCAGAAACACAGTGTTCTGAGATTAAAGTCTTAAACTGTGCAAGAGAGGGGAGTGCTTGCATCTTCAGAGTGTGCTGGAGGGTGTTCCACGAGTTTGGGGCATTATGGGAGAATACAGTTTTACCAAGTTCAGTACAAGCTCGGGGAACTTTTAGGAGTAGCAAGTCAGATGAACGGGTCACGTAAGTGCCAGAATTCCATTCTAAAAGTTTGTGATGTATGATGGTAGTCTACTGAGAAGGGCCTTAAAGATGAATAAAAGCCAATGTCCTTTGCGCCTCTCTTCAAGGGAGGGCCAACCAACTGTCTCGTAGAGCAAGCAATGATGAGTGTCATATCTATCGCCAGTTATAAATCTAAGGGCAGAGTGATAAACAGTGTCCAGGGGCTTCAGAGTTAAAGCAGCAGCATGTTTGTAAATTACATCCCCATAATCCATGACAGACAAAAATACAGCTTCAACAATTCTTTTTCTTGAGTGTACTGGAAAACTTGATTTATTTCTGTACAGAAAGCCAATCTTTTGTCGCAACTTGGAGACAAGCTCATTCATGTGGAACTTGAATCAGAACTCCTCATCAAGCCAGATGCCTAGATATTTGTATTCTGTGACTCTCTCGATTTCTGAACCAGTTTTGGTGTTTAAATGCACACTATTGTAGTCAATGTTTTTGGCTCTGGAAAACAACATGAATTTTGTCTTAGTTGCATTAAGAAGTAGTTTATGCCAGATAAGGGATTCTTGAAAAGAATTAAAAGCAAGTTGCAGATTTTTGGTGGCTAGCTGTACAGAATCGGCGATACAATATAAAATTGTGTCATCAGCATAAAGATGAGCATGGCAATCACTTACAGAAGAAACAATATCATTTATATAGACAGTGAAAAGTATGGGGCCCAGGACAGAACCTTGTGGCACACCTCTATTAGTTACCAAAAAATCAGATTTTGTATGACCAAGTTTAACATACTGACGCCTATCAAATAAGTAGCTCTGAAACCAGGTACATGCATTTTTATCCAAACCAATAGCATCTAATTTTCTGAGAAGCAAGTGGTGATCAACTGTATCAAATGCTTTAGACAGATCTATAAAAAGAGCAGCACAGTGATACCTCTTATCTAATGCAGTTATTATGTCATTTGTCACCAATGTGATGGTGGAGATTGTACTATGATTGGCTCTGAAGCCAGACTGAAAAGGACTTAAGACTGAATGGTCTGAAATAAAAGGCTTGAGTTGAGAGTTGACCAAAGATTCCATTACTTTTGCTAGACAAGGTAATTTGGAGATGGGGCGATAGTTGTTTAAGTCATCCCTAGTGCCACCTTTGTGTAAGGGGACTACATGAACAGTTTTCCATAGTATGGGAAATTTTCCAGTTGAGATGGACAGATTAAAAATGTTGGTAAGGTGCTGTGTGATAACAGGGGCTGTGAGCTTTAAAAAGAAGGAATCCATATTATCCTCACCAGTAGAGCATTTAGGATCTGTGGATTGTAGTGCATTCAGCACTTCACTGTGTGTGAAGGAACGGAAGGAGAAACTGGTTTGACCCCTAGCACTCTCACTATCAGCGTCAGCATCAGCATCAGTGCTATCAGTACTGACTGAAAGAAGCTCTGGATACTCTCTCTCAAATAAAAGTGCAGCATCTGTGAAGTGCTTGTTGAGGATAAGGCAGATCTCTAAATCATCTGAATCCCCAGAATTTCCAGTGTTAATGTTTATTGGTTGAACTTTAGATGTCTTATTTTTGTTCAGATTTACTGCTTTCGAGAACATGGCTGGGTTTGAGGAGGAGTTAGTGATTAGAGCTAAATAGTAATCAGATTTTGATTTTTGGTTGCTGAAAGTTGTTTCAAGTACAACCAATGTTCAGGGTCACCTGAACGCCTCACGCGAGACCAGGCGTTGTTCTTCTCACGGAACAAAGTTGATAGTTCCTTTGAGAACCAAGGTGCAATTCTGTCTTTGATCCTGAATTTCTTGAGGGGAGCATGTTTATTAATGATTGAAGTAAATGTAACTGTGAAGCAGTCAGAACCATGCGCACTGGTACCAAAACAGAGCCTGGCTTGAGCTCTCTGTGAAAGGCGATGCTGCGTACTGTTTCCCTTATAGACACTTCAGAGCTCATGCATCTTTTCAATGAATGTTTGCAAATCTCGAGCAGGCCTGACAGTCGATGAGAGAGAGCAGAAGAAACGCTGCCATAGTTCTGATTGATGTGTGGCGCTGTCCACGGTGCTGATGCATCTGTCACCATGTGGCTGTTTGGTGAATTTGTTTTGCACTAATGAATAAATTAGGCCTCAGACTGTTTGTGTGTGAACTGTAAGGTTTAATGGGTTCAGACCACATGACTTAAGTAGGCCGGCCTATACTGTACCATTCTTGTAATAGGCTGCACTATCGGGGGGAGATAATTCATAACGACTGAACTGAACTGTCATCATTACAATATGTCATCATTAAGATATGGAGTAAATAAGAATGTAATTTCATTATAGTCTTTTAACATATAAACGCATACACCTTGTTCCACATAAAACATAGCAGTAAATTATACAGTATGAATCTGTAATCAAAATAAATGGCTATGATTGTCGGGGCCCGTCAAAAAAACCAAATGCCCAATCAGCGAGCTTCCTCTGGCGCTGGGTCTGGTTTGGCATTGAGCTCACAGTGGTGCTGTTGGACTGGACTGCATTATATTGACAGCCGTTTCCACTATTCTGTCCTCCCTCATGTATATAAATAGGGAGGACAACAACATTAGAAAAACCTCTCAATGTAATGTAGTCCAGTACAAGACCTCTGCAAACTACAAACTCAATAATAAGCCATGGCAAAGCTGTTGCACTGAACTGCATTATACAGATGGACCTGATAAATTGTCCAAATACCCCCAGTAAAATTTATACAACGGGCAGCCAGTGTGGGTCAAAATGTCACAAGAGGCTGATTTGTTACCATCAGGGTCAAAGCATAAAGCCCATAAACAAAGTTAAAAATGGAAACATCTTACTGCAGTGGTGCAGCACTCCAGTCAGGCCAAGACACAGGAAGTACGCTGTGCTAAAACCAAAACTGAGAAAACACCTCCACCACCCCCAACAGAAAACCACTCACCAAAACCAGGACACCAGCCGCTGCTGGAGCTGCAGGCCAACAGCAGCCACAGCACTAAAAGATGAAACTGTGAATTAAAACTACACTGAATCTCCTACAACATCAGTAAAACAATGAATGCAGGTTTACTTGCAAAGATGTTGAACACAGTGATCAGGTTGGAAGGTTACAGATTACATTTTAACATGGTAACAGTGATGTGATCACAGAAAAAGACACTTCTTCACCAAATCAACAAAACAAACATTGTCATTAGAATACAAACTGCTTCAAACAATGTTGGTTGATGCTGATTGTGTTTGAAATTATGTGAATGACAGTATTTCAGTATTAGAGCTCTGCAATAAACAATGAAATAACTTTTACAGTAAATTATTATGCAAAGAAAACTGAGCAATTTTAACTGCAATTCTCCATGTTTTGTTCGTGAGTATGAGCAATCCAGCTGATTTCTCTACAGCTGGATTCAATAATCACAACACACTCAGTGATGTCTAAACAGACAAAGCCTTCATTTCACAGATCCATCGGTTTTTGCCAGCACAGTCTTGAGCTCTCCATCCCTTGGGTGAGCTCTCCTGGACAGAAGCTGCACAGTCCTTGTTGTCATAAGGTCGGTTGATCCAGTAGCTGATGGAAGAACATGATGGTTAGAAAACTGTTGACAGATTTTATGACTCATGGTGTTTAGAAATGTGTCTTACCTTTCGGTCAGATCACTTCCATCGAGCCACTTCCAGACCCCACTTGTTCTTCTCAAGCCAATCCAGTAGCTGTAGGAACTATTGTAATTGGGCTCATGGCTGATTTCACGGATGAATTCCTGATGAATAATCAGAGATGTTTCAGTACCACATTCAAATGGACACATTGTGACTTTTGGACTCTTTTTTTACTGTTTCAAGCTCAGTTTGTGACATCGACGCTCCTCTCTGTTCCTGTCATGTTCCCTTTACCTGCTCCTGTCGATTTTCTATCACAACCAAATCTGCATTCCTCTGCCTGCAGTCTTCTCCAGCTTCTTCCCAGTTTTTCTTTTCATTAAAATTATTTGTTTTTTTAACCAGATAACAGCTGGACTTAGACGGGGAGAGAAGCCAGCCCTCCTGACAAGGATTACACCGTCTCTCTGAGAGAAATAAGAGAGACAAATCAACAAACATGATTTTTGATTCGTGATTTCAGTATTATCACTATAATCATGATATCATTTTTGTGACCATGCTGAAGTGGTTTTCAGATTACCTTCCTTGTCTCTTGTTTTGGGGCAGTAGGCATCAAGGATCCTCTGTGTCCGAGTCAAGCTGAGCTCAGTCCTCTCTCTCCTCAGCTTCTCCACTTGTCTCTCTAAGGCGCTCTTCTCCTTCTTTAAGTGAATGATTTCTGAGCTGAGGTTGATGATGTTGGTCAGGTTGTTTTCTTTCAACTGTTGCAGCACCTTTGCATCACTGTCATTTCTTGCTGCAGGAACTGCAACATCAAAATCAGAAAAATAAAGTCTAACATTGGTTTACTTTGTCAGTTGCTTTTAATGCTCATGAAACATCAAACCACCTGATCTACTTTAGTTTACTGCAGGTTCACTTGACCTCCTGGAAGTTTGGCTTTTCTCATTAAATCTGTTAAAATTAACTCAGTGACCCACCACTGCTTTGAGTAGCTTTAATGTTTTCTAAATCTAAAATATAAACCAACAATACACTAATCATGTTGCACTTATAAATATATATTCATAAAGGACAAACAAAGATCCAGAAATCCAGAATTGTTTTGAAGGAGTGGAGGGAAAATCCCATTCATTTCCCCCGTAGACTGTTTTTGATCTGTAAGTCTTGAAAATCCAAATAACTAAATGGCTTCTGTGGTCCATTGTGTGCACTGTACAGTCACAGAAAAATAGACCTCATTAAACTCAATAAGTAGTGCTGTGAATAAAATATTTTGGGACAAACTAGACTACTTGCATATAGGCATTACTGGTGATAGGAAAAAAAAATAAATTTCACTTTATACATCATACATTAGGCTCTACCTCCAAATAAATTAGCATGAACATCAGAGAATGGCAGTTTCTTTTATCGTGTGTGTATTCTTACAGTAGAAACAGAGCGTTACGATGGCCGCGACCAAGATAACACAAAGACTCCCCAAACAGCACGCCACCAGCTGAACACCGTGACGTCCTCTCACTGGCTTCTCGCCTAAAAATCCTGTTGGTGGCAAACATCAGTGAACAGAAACAGCTTCAGGATATTTTTAAGGCATTTCTGATTATTTGGCAGTTTATTATGAAGAGAGAAGGGAATGATGTGGGGCTGGGTGGGCAGATTTTAAATCTTTAGTTGCAGTGCACTGAGCTCTCAGTGCCACTGCACTTTGCGTCTTCATTGCCCAGTTTAAACCATTTGTTAGAAAAGTGTTTAATGTAATAATTTGAATTACTTTGATGAAGTTGCCAAACAGCATGCGTACCGAGTTAATCCAGAGAAGCGCCTCAGGTTGCAGCAGCAGGTGAACTACATGCTACAGAATGGCATTGCAGAGCCGAGCTCTAGTCCTTGGAGTTCGCCGTGCCTTTTGGCTGTTAAGTCCGATGGCTCAGACCGGTTTTGCACGGATTTTCGTAAAGTGAATGGGGTCACGAAACCGGATTGTTATCCTCTCCCCAGAGTTGAAGATTGTGTTGATCATGTTGGCAGTGCAACCTATGTGACAAAGCTTGACCTGTTAAAAGGATACTGGCAGGTGCCACTTACACCTCGGGCAAGAGAGATTTCTGCATTTGTGACTCCTGACGCTTTCTTGCAGTATACGGTGATGCCATTCGGCGTGCGTAATGCTCCTGCCACATTTCAACGTTTGGTAAACACAGTCCTGTCAGGTGTGTCAGGCTGCGAGGCTTATCTGGATGACATTGTTGTATATTCAAGTTCATGGGATGTTCATGTTGAGCAACTTTACATGGTGTTTGGGAGGTTGCGTGATGCCAATCTCACCCTCAATCTTGCAAAGTGTGAGTTTGGCCAGGCTACTGTGACATACTTAGGCAAGGTTGTAGGTCGGGGGCAAGTCAAGCCGGTGCACTCTAAAGTGGAGGCCATTCTGTCGTTCCCTGCTCCTGCGTCTCGACGTGAGCTGCGCCGTTTTTTGGGGATGGCAGGTTATTACAGGAGTTTTTGCAAAAACTTCTCTGCTGTTGCGGCTCCGCTCACTGACTTGTTGAGTCCCAAAACACGCTTTCATTGGCCTCAGAGTTGCGAGCGTGCGTTTTGTTGTATCAAGGCTTTGTTGACTAACGCTCCAGTGCTTGCCGCGCCTGCATTTGACCGGCCGTTCAAACTTTCTGTTGATGCGAGCGATGCGGGAGCGGGTGCTGTCCTCCTCCAGGAGGGCGATGATGGGGTGGAGCATCCGGTCTCGTATTTCTCAAAGAAGTTTAACCGGCATCAACGGGTGTACTCCACCATTGAAAAGGAGGCTCTTGCTCTTGTTTTGGCGCTTCAACATTTTGAAGTTTATGTCGGCTCTACTAGCGTGCCTACCGTTGTTTATACTGACCACAATCCTCTGGTATTCATTAATCAAATGCGGAACACAAATCAGAGACTTATGCGATGGGCGCTCTTTCTGCAAGCCTTCAACGTGGTGGTAAGACATGTTAAGGGCAGAGAAAATGTCCTTGCCGACACGTTGTCGCGTTGTTAAAACTGATGTGTGAATCAGCTCCGTCGTACTCCTGTTATTCACCATCTTAGGATGGGGGTGTTACGTGTGGCATGGAGGTGCAATACTGCCCACTGCCTGTGGGATGTTTTGGTGTTGTCCCTCCAGCGCCTTTCCCCTTTCTCCCTTGGCCCTCCTCTTGTAGGCAGAAACACCTGGAGCCAATTACACGGAGGAGAGAAAAGGGGGACCCAAGGTGTGGTGGCTCCTCCCTCATACCTGGCAGCAGCAGCAGTTGTTTCTTCTTCTTTTTTTTCTTTTGTCTCGTCCCAACATGGTTTGATGTTGGGTTTTGTTATTTTAGTTTGTTATTTTAGTTTGGGATGGAGATTTCTGGTGGTCTAGTTTTCGGGGTTTTGTCTTGATTAGGTTTGGTACTTCTTTTTTCTTTTTGGGGGGAATGAGTTGGGTGCGACGGCCCATTGCGTGGCTGGCCCGGCAAATTCCCTTCTTTTGTTCTTTTTGGCCGGGATCTCCATCTCCTTTTGTTTATGTTTTCATTAACCCTTTAAGTGGTTTAAGTTGATTAAAAAAAATAAATGATTTAGTTAATTTGGCAGTGGTTTTGGCGTCTGTATTATATTTGCGGTCTCCGGGAAAGAGCCTTGGTTGGTGAGGCCGTAACAGAAGTAATTAAAATAGTTACATTACATGTTACATTCTTACCAGGGTAACCAGTAATCTGCAACCTATTATATTTCAAAAGTGACCTTCCTAACACTGACACTAGTCATAAAGCTTTTCCATTTCCTGTTACCAGCGCTCAGGGTGTGATCGCCCCCCTGCTACTCAGGAAGTGATGCGTTTCATGTTTGTGGTTTGTTTGCAATAAACAGAAGTAGAACTGGGCACTCAGCATCATCAGCTGAACAGACAATGAAAAGAGCCTGTCTCTGACTCTGATGGCCAGCTGCTCAATACGAGCCTGAAAATGTCCTGGCCGTGGTCGTGTCACTAGTTTTTCTCCCTGTTTTTCCTTGTCCTGAACTTTGTGTTCAAGATTACTTTTGCTCTCATGTTTGGAATCGAACCATGAGTTTTTTCCCGTGCCATAGGATCACTGAAAAACTCCTTTTTTACCACTTCAGCTGGTTCAGTCTGGATCCAGCGTTTGGGTTAACCTTGTTGATTGTGACAGAAAAACTCTTTGCATCTTGAAAAATACTAACAATAACAGTAGTAGTACTTGTAACAGTAGTAGGAGCGTTAGTACAACTGTAGTAAGAGCAGCAGTAGTAGCAGTAGTAGTGGTAGCTGCAGTAGCATAACTACCAGAAATAGTAATAATAGCAGCAGCAGTAGTTGGGGAAGTAGCAACAGTAGTTGTACTTGCAGTAATAGTAGTAGTAATATTATTATTCTATTTGGAAAAAAGGAAAGAATTCTAATTATTGAATAAATTCCTTTATATGAACTCACCTTGTGTGTCTGTATTTAGATCTGCTGTGTTGCCCTGAACCTTCACGTCATCATACACGGTTTCCTCCTCATGTTTAGCTGACAGGTAGACAATAAGACAATTATATATTGCAACTGCATAAAAGAAGACATTCGATCCGTATCAAGAGTGGACCCTCTCTTTGTGATCTGCCAAATGTCAAAAATGACTCTCACCTTTGGATGTGGAGGGCTTGTTAGCTTTGAAAACAATGGAAGCGTAATTAAGCTCTCCCTCCATCGCTCAGACTCGACAGCTTCTCTCTCTGTCCAGAAGCTGTGTGGCTTCTGCTTGGAGAAGTCACACACTGTAAAAAAAAAAAAAAAAAAAAAAAAACAAGTTCCTGCCATGTGGCTTCCTGACTTCACTGTTGCATTAGCAAAATAAAAAGTCTTTTCTCTGATGATGCTGAGAGGTGGTATTATGAGCCTTGTGAGCAGATAACTGTGCAGAGACACGCTGCAGATAAAACAAACCACTGTGACTGTAGTTTTGTCTACTGATGGTGCAAAGATGGTTCAACACTTGTCCACTCATCAGCATATTCACACTTTTAAAGTGGACAAATGCACCAGTATGAAGGGTGTGTGTGTGTGTGTGTGTGTGTGTGTGTGTGTGTGTGCTGCTCTCTTAGCCAGGTATCCACTGAAAAAGGACTTTTTTGTGAGGCAATGAGACCAAATGCTGAAATTAATAAGTAAACTAAATAAAATAAATTAGAGTTGGGTGGCCGATCCACCCTCAAGTAATGTCTGAGACAGAAGATGCTGAAAGGAGGATGGAGATGTGACAGGAGGGCCTGTTTCAGTCCCAGGCCTTTTACACATCTAACACATTTCACACTGTTCAAAAGTAAAACAGTTTGAATTTACCAGCAGGAAGTACAGCTGCAAAATACAAGACATTATTATAAATAAAAGACATGTGCAAACGAGGGACTCTAGGACTCAGTTTCACAATTTGTCCAATGAAGGTGAGAGATCACCTGGACCTTTAAAGAGCCCGTGAGTGGACTCTTACTGTCTTGATTTGATGTATTTCCTGTTGAAACAGGAAGTTTGGGCGGGACATGGTGCAGGGAAGGATCATTCAGAAGTGCAAACCAACATGATCTCAGTTTGGGAGAAAGACAGACTTTTATTCTGAATGGATGAGGTGGATGAGAGAGGATGTTTGAAGACTTGTGAAGGTTGTGCCAGTTGAAATTTGACTTTCCAGCCACTAGTACAGGGTGCTGTCACTATATGAGATGCTCTACTTTACAGGAAGTGGAGGTCATGTGAGGTCATTTCATGGAGACAGCTTCATCCCTGCTCCTGTGAGCGCTCCTCGTGCTGTTGGCAAGGCAAGCCAACTTTTTATTGTGTGTTTTAAATCACATAAGGAGAGGAAATGTTTGCTGCACTGCCCTCTAGAGGCTGATACTGTCGGTCACGTTGCACTGGTGGCTGCACCGAGTCAGTGATGCAGCAGCAGGGATTTTGAGCAGCTGTCAGTGGTAAAATACCTGCGGCTGTACCTTTTATGCCCTTATTCATGACCTTTACATTTAACCATTTTCATCCAAAAACACTAAGACACTAAAAGACAGACTAAGAAAATCTTTGGAGAGTTTGACCCCTCCACTCAGCGGTGGGGAAACTTTGGGACACTTCCTTTACATCAAGAAGTGATGTTAAATTATGAATAATTAAACACAGAAAAAAAATGTGTCAGTGTGCTTCTAAAAAAAAAAAAAAAAAGACCACTGATATTGTCTGTCTCCCAAAATCAACAGTTACTGATCTATTATACATAAAAAGTTCAGTTAACTGTGAAATTGTGCACTGTTGGATATGTCTACCTTTTCATCAAATCTTCAGAGAGCTGAGCTGATGTCCCGCAGGTATTTTACCACTGACAGCTGCTCAAAATCCCTGTTGCTGCATCACTGACTCGGTGCAGCCACCAGTGCAACGTGACCGACAGTATCAGCCTCTAGAGGGCAGTGCAGCAAACATTTCCTCTCCTTATGTGATTTAAAACACACAATAAAAAGTTGGCTTGCCTTGCCAACAGCATGAGGAGCGCTCACAGGAGCAGGGATGAAGCTGTTGCTGCAGTGTCACTATCTGCTGCAGTGTGGGGAGACGGCCACCAGAGGGAGGCACTGAGGTCAAAATCCAACACTGCCCTTTAATGGAACCACCAATACTTTCAACAGTTAAACCTCTAGAATATGGGAGATATGGGTTTGAGAATCCTGATTGAGATTTTGTTTATTATTATATGGTAAGGTAAGATATTATAGTAAAGTTTCTGTTTTGTTTTTTGTTTTTGTTTTTTTAAAAAGCTTTTCTCTTCAGTGTGTGTTCTTCTCACTCTCCTGATGTGTTGTTCTATGCAGTGAGTTGATTTGTTTCTGAAACTGGTTTTGAAGAGTGTTCACTTCTCAAAGATCACTTTCACTCAATAAGACTGACAAAAATCAACACAACATTAAACTCAAGACTTGCATTTAGGACTCGCATTGTCCTATAATGAAGAATACATATAAATCACTGTAGTTTTTCATCAAGGTTTAAGTGAAATAATTTTAAATGATGTAATATTAGGCCAATGTGTGATAGACTCTGATTTTTACCCGGGGTGTTATTAGATGCGGTACCAGCAGCGTCAAACAAACTTGGCAGCAAATTTGGAGCGAGCATAAAAATAAAATTCAAAGAATCATGTAGCTGCTGTGGCTTATTATTCTGGTATTATTCTTGTATTTTGTGGATAATATATGTTACAGTATCCTGTGTAATGAGATCCTTTCCTACTTGATTAAAGTTCATGTTAAATCTTCACGTGGCAATTTGAGTTACAAAATAAAATACAATACAATGAACTCATACATAGAATATGGCTAAGATTTCAGCAGGTTTACTTGCAGAGATGTTGAACACAGTGATCAGGTTGGGAGGTTACAGATTACATTTTAACATGGTAACAGTGATGTGATCACAGGAAAAGACACTTCTTCACCAAATAAACAAAATAAACATTGTCATTAGAATACAAACTGCTTCAAACAAAGTTGATTGTTGCTGCTTGTGTTGGAAATGATGTGAATGACAGTATTTCAAATACAGCTCTGCAATAAAATGCTCTTTTACAGTAAATGATTATGCAAAGAAAACCAAACAATTTTAACTGAAATTCTCCATGTTTTGTTCATGAGTATGAGCAATCCAGCTGATTTCTCTACAGGTGGATTCAATAATCACAACACACTCAGAGATGTCTAAATAGACAAAGCCTTCATTTCACAGATCCATTGGTATTTGCCAGCACAGTTCCCAGCTATCCATCCCTTAGGTGACCTCCACTGGACAGAAGCTGCACAGTCGTTGTTGTCAGAAGGTCGGTTAATCCAGTAGCTGATGGAAGAACATGATGGGTAGAAAACTGTTGACAGATTTTATGACTCATGGTGTTTAGAAATGTGTCTTACCTTTCAGTCAGATCACTTCCATCGACCCACTTCCAGACCCCATTTATTCTTCTCAAGCCAATCCAGTAGCTGTATGAACTCCTTTCATTGATTTTACAGATGAATTCCTGGTGCAGAATCAGAGATGTTTCAGTACCACATTCAAATGGACACATTGTGACTTTTTGACTCTTTTTTTTACTGTTTCAAGCTCAGTTTGTGACATCGACGCTACTCTCTGTTCCTGTCATGTTCCCTTTACCTGTTCATGTCCATTTTCTATCACAAGCAAATCTGCATTCCTCTGCCTGCAGTCTTCTCCAGCTTCTTCCCAGGTTTTCCATTCATGGTAATTATTTGTTACAACCAGATAACAGCTGGACTTGGATGGGGAGAGAAGCCAGCCCTTCTGACAAGGATTACACAGTCTCTCTGAGAGAAATAACAGAGACAAATCAACAACCATGATTACTGATTTCAGTATTATCACTATGATCATAAAATCATTTTTGTGATCATGCTGAAGTGGTTTTCAGATTACCTTCCTTGTCTCCTGTTTTGGGGCAGTAGGCATCAAGGATCCTCTGTGTCCGAGTCAAGCTGAGCTCAGTCCTCTCTCTCCTCAGCTTCTCCACTTGTCTCTCTAAGGCGCTCTTCTCCATCTGCAGCTGCTGACTTTCTGAAGTCAGGATGCTGTTGTTTTGTCTCAGGTCACCAATGAGGACCGTCTGATAACTGAGAACCCTCCTCAAGCTGTCATTGGCTGAGCTGAGGCACAGTAAGTTCTGACTGGCTGCCGCTGCAGCTGTCTGGTTTTCTCTCAGCTTGGCCATATTGTCAGAAATGAGCGAGGTAACTGCAGAGAAGGACACGGAAACACCTCGGCTGTCAAATCAGCCACAAAATAAGAATCTGTTGTTCTGTCACTGTGGAACATGGTATTACAAATCATTTCAGTTCAACTGGCCTTCATGTAAAAGTTATTATAACTTTTGATGCTCCGAGTCCAACCTCACTTTATTTTACAGAGTAAAGCTGACAGGACTGCAACTAAATATGAATTAGGACAATATGTCCTGTTTATGTGACAGAATAAATGTTGAGTCAATACTCACAATAGAAACGAAGGGCCATGATGACTAAGAATATCAGCCAACACACCGATACCAGTGGAAAAGACGGAGAGAAGGAGGGAGTCTTCTCATCTAGCAGAGACAAAGAGTCCAGTCAGATCACCTTAACAGCTGATAGAAAACACTTTCATGTGAGTCATATTTGTTTTTAGGATTAAACACTCATCCTTTCAAATATACCACATATTGTGTTCAACTATTTACTTTACCGCAAATGTCATCTTTTTTACAGAATCATAATCATGATCATGTTGACTTGAAAATTTACCTGAAAAGTCTGGATTTTTGTCAGCAGTGCGTTCCACTGCATGAACAGAGTCCTCCCCTTCCTCAATTGTCTCTGACAAATCATACATGATAAAAAACTGGACATCAGAACAATGTACAGGGAAAATACACCAGCAACATATAATAATAATGTTTGTAGAATTTGTTGTACTTCTGTAACTTCATCACGCAAACACGGAAGCTTTTGCTTCACAGCAGTCAGATTAGTGGTAAATCATCTGGTTTTGTGTTTAAGATGAAAACTTGTGCAGATTAGGTGCAGAGACCATCTTACCTGCAGACAGATAAACATTAAGATTTTTGAAAATAACGGCCTGCGCGTTTGGTTTTCTGTTCATCCTGCTCACATCAGAGGGATCGCCAACAGTCTGATATGAGGCTTGCGAGTTCATTTTTTATGTTGAGGGCGTGCCAGTGTGTTATTGTTCACGGAAACTGCTCAGTTATTTTTTTACTTGTGCTTTGAGGTTTTGACAGTCGTGTTTAGGTGAAGAAGATAAGCTCATTTCCGACATTTCTCTCAAGTTGTTAAGCCTTGTTTGTGTGACTCCTGCATCTTGTCTTGGTGCTGAAGTTGTGAACTTGCTATGAATTCTCAGAGGGAAATCATGCTCTCGTCCGTAACAATCGCATACCTGCTTATGTCAATCATTAAAATCACTTTTATTCTATATTCATGTATATTCTCTGTTTGCATTTTGTTATGCGAGCTTGTGCCAGTGTGTAGTTCAATGTGTGTGTGTGTGTGTGTGTGTGTGTGTGTGTTGGTGTGCAGGAAACACAAACACTCCCAGGCTGCAGTGTCCTCGCTGCTGAGTTGAAGTGTTTCTTTGAACTCATCACACTCACCACTTTGTATCTAATGAACTGATGAGGTGACAGGAAGGCCTTGTTTTCTGCTCGGTGACAGTCCTAACCAGTCAGAGTTTAACCAAGCCAAATGACATGTAATGATATGTGACCAGGAGGTGTAAAGGGAGGGATACTTTATGCACTGCAGCCCTGCTATAATACACCTCTCCATACATTATGATATCCCTTTCTAGGTGCTATAATGTCAACTCTTTGTATTATAATATCCTATATGGAAATGTAATATATGACACGTATGCCATTATATCAAGAAGGATATTGACAGCGAGTAGTCTGAATGACTACAAGCCAATTGCACTCACTCCGCTGATCTCAAAATGCTTTGAGGGGGTGATCCTGTCCCATATTAAGTGCACCATCCCTGTCACCCTGGACCAGCACCAGTTTGCTTACCGAGCGAACAGGTCAACTGAAGACGACATCAGCATCACCCTACACACAGCCCTCCAACACCTGGAGAAACCTAACACATATGTTAGGCTTCTCTTCTTGGATTTCAGCTCAGCCTTTAACACTGTCATCCCCAGCAGTCTGGTGTCCAAGCTGTGTGACCTCGGCCTAAACTCCTCTAGACTTCCTGATCAGGCGGCCCAAGACTGTCAGGCGGGAAAACACACATCCTCCATCATCACCACTACCGGTGTTCCTCAAGGATATGTGTTGAGCCCCCTTCTGTTCACCCTCTTCAACCACGACTGTCAGCCAGCCCACACAACAAACACCATCATAACGTTTGCGGATGACATGACAGGCGTAGGGCTGCTTACCAACAAGGATGAGTCAGCGTACAGAAGTGAAATCCAGAACCTTGCAGCCCGGTGCTCCACCAACAATCTCATCCTGAACAACAACAACAGCAAGGAGATTGTGGTGGATTTCAGGAGGTCCAGAAAGACAGCGCCTGCTCCTGTCACCATTAACGGAGTAGTGGTGGAGAGGGTCCGCACAAGTTGCTATCTTGTGCACCTCCCGCTATCCGCAAAACACCTGCGCTACCCGCTATATTATGCATAGGCGTGTTTTGGGCGTTACGCCAGTTAAACCAACCAGTGTGCCAGGTGCCATTGCCTTTAAGGGCAGGCTGCGCTATCCTAAATCCTAAATCCTAAACCCGCAATGGAGAGAGGGAGGTAGATTTTCTCAGGGCTTCTACTGAGGCTAAAGCAAGTTGGCTTTGTATACATATTATATATTATATTATAGGCGAGTTAATTCGGGAGGTGGAGCCACATGTGTCCAAGTGGACGCGTCATAAGGTTGTACTGATTGAGTAAAATCCCCGGGTCACACCACACACACACAAGAGGCAGAGGTGGAACTATGTGGAAACTAATTTATTGACAAGGTAGATTGGGCAAATAAATTATTAAAAATAAAAATATAGTATAGTAAAATAGTAAAAATATATTATTCATTATATTTGGAAAGGTAAAAGATCACGGGTTAAACTTATGAATCTGCAGAGAGGGAAGGAGTTTGGAGGTCTGTCAGTTCCTGATTTCAGATCCTATTATTTGGCTTTTATTTTACGTAATCTGGCTAATTGGTTTTCTCCTGGCATCTCTAATCCCTCTATTGACATTGAGAGTAGTATCGCTGCTCCCGTCCCACTAGACCAGTTACCGTTCATTAATCTTTCTAATCGGCAATGTGGAGCTAGGTTTGGACCCATTATTAGTCATGCAATTCTTATATGGCGGAAGGTGCTAAAACTCTATAGCTTTAAGAATAGATGGCATGCCAGCACACCTTTATTTCATAACAGTGCTTTGCAGTCTGGAGGCCGACCTTTTACATCAGTTCGATGGTATAATGCGGGTATTCGAACTTTAGGTGATGTAATGGACGAAAATGGTCTGTGCTCGTTCCAGGATCTTCGTAAAAAGTTCAGTGTTCCTTCTAATTCTTTTTTTCTCTATCTTCAGCTGCGCTCAGCCTTACAGAAGGTTGGAATACCTATTAATGCTCCACCTACCACTCATCCACTCATGGAACTGTTTAAAAAGGTTTTGACAGCCACAGAAGGTAGTGTATCACTGATCTATGACTCTATTGTTAGGGTATCATTTTCACACTCCCCACTTGCTATGGTAAGAGTGTGGAATAATGACATTGACTGTGCGGATTCTCCCATAAATTGGGATAGGGTTTTTAAAAATATTCCTCTCTCATCACAGAACTTAGATAATCAAATTACTAACTTTAATTTTGTTCATCGAGTATATTTAACACCAAAGAAGAGGCATTTAATGAAATTATGTCCATCCCAAAATTGTACTTTTTGTAACTTGAATCAAGTAGGTACCTTTCTGCATATGTTCTGGGAATGCCCAGAGGTCAAGGCCTTCTGGGAAAAGGTGTCTTGTAAAATGGCTACCATGTTGAAAGTGGAGTTGGACTGTTCACCCCGTCTGTTATTATTGAATGATGATTCATATTTGACCCTTAATTTAGTACAGAGGCGGCTTTTGTTTTTAGGAATAACTGTTGCTAAGAAGATGGTTGCGGTAAGATGGCTACCCTCTAACACATTGTCAATCAATCAGTGGTATCAATCTTTGTCAAACAATATTTCCATGGAGCTTTCCATAGCGAGGTTGAATCGAGTGGGGCACAAAAGTCTTGAGGCCTGGAAGGAAGTATTAGTTCTAGTGAGAAATGAATCATAATAACTTTTTGTTTTGTTTTTTATTCCATGCAAAACAGTATCTAATTTTTTGGTCAATTATAGTCAATTGACAGCTAAGATCGTTGCGGATATCAGGGGTGGGAGGTATTGGGGATGTAGGCATGTAGAGGTTGTGTGAGAGTGTATGTGTGGTTGAGCTGAGTGGACGGGTGTGTGTGTGAGTGTGTGGTTGGGTGTGTGTAGCTCTGCATCAATGATCTACAGTAAATTAACCACATGAGTCAAGACTCAATACTTGATTTATGTGATAGATGTATGTGAAAGTTTGTGTGGGGGGTGGATGTGGTTATGCGTAAATACATGCTATTTCGAATAATGTATATTTTTATTTATACTCACAATGTTTTTGGTTGTTTGATTTTATGTTTTTTCTTCTTTCTTTTTTTGTGTTATTGTTTGTATATCTGTTTTTGTATTATGTCTAATGCTGCATCCCATGCACTGGGTGATATAAAAGCAAACCAAATAAAAAAAATTGATCACAAAAAAAAATAAAAATATAGCACAGCTGTTGGCTTATGATAAAACAATAAAACGTGCTGGTGTAAGTGTCCAATTTTTCAGTCTTTCCTCTAAACAGTCTATATGAGTAATATACTCAGTCCATTCCGGCGGCGTCCCGGTATCAGTCCGACCGTGTGTGTGGAGAGGCTCCGTCGTGGCGCGCATTGAAGCCGCCTGGACGCGCTCTCATAACAGCCCAGGACCACCCGCTATCTGCTATCCCTAAAGTGTGTGCGCAAGATAGCAATTTTAGGGATAGCGCATGAAACACACCCACTTACACACCTCCAGGCGCAAATGACGGAGTCGTCATAACAGATAGCGGGTAGCGGGTGGCGCAAGATACCGTTTAGGGATAGCGGAAGTTCCTAAATCCGCAATTTGCGGGTAGCGGGTAGTGGCAGCGGATAGCGGGTGGCACAAGATAGGGCCCTAGGTGTCCACTTTCCTAGTTCCACCTGTACAATCTCATCTAATCCAATAAAACTGCTCTGCCATAAAGTTTCCTTCTCTGCTGCTTATAATGCTCAGCTTTTCTTTTTGTCACAGTAACAGAGGTGTTCATTCACTTCTATGTTTGGCATTGAGCTCATAGTTAATGCTGCTGTTGGACTGGACTGCTGATTATTGAGATGTGTTTCTACTATTCTGTCCCCCTGATGTCTATGAACAGGAAGGACAAGAAATAGAAACACCTCTCAATATAATGTAGTCCAGTACAAGACCTCTGCAAACTACTGTTGGGAAAGTTCTAAAATGAACAAAGAGTCACCAAAGTCAAAGCAGTTGCATTTATTTTTCTTGCAGCAAAGAGACAAGTCAGTAAAATAGTACAGTTATCTGAAGAAAAAGTTGAGCATGTGAGTCTTTATGTGCATGATTGTTGCCCGGTCATACACGTCATTGTTGCTATGGAGACTCACCTAGGAAGTGAAATAAGTTGGGTGCAGTGCAAGATGCTCCGGTGCAAGGTGCTACAGTTGCATTCTTATGGTGAGAGTGAACATGAGCAACAAGAAGATAGATGAGAACGCTATGTTCGAACATTGTGCACTGGCACTCTTAAGAAGAAGCATACTTAAGAAGAAAGAAAGAGACATAAAACAAAACATCATAAACTTTAATCACACAAAAATGTGAACCACACAGAAATCATCAAAAAAGTCAATAAGGCAACACATCATGGGAGTCTGAGCAGTAGATAATAAATCCAATTTCTTTCCAGTCTCTTCCATAGTTTTTTTTTTTTTTTTTTTTTTAGGATGCCATTGTGTCTTTCCATTAAGCCTGCAGACTGGGGGTGATATGCACAGTGGTTTTTTAAGCAGATTCTTAAATTCTGGGCAATCAGTGATATGATTTTGTTAACAAAATGGCTCCCATTGTCACTGTAGATTCTCTCGGGGATGCCAAATTGTGGAATTACAATTTGGCAGCTTCTTCCCTCAGGCTGTGAGACTACTAAATGCACTATCTGCACTCCTCCATGTTTAATAATTTTATTTTCTATACAATCAATTAATCAATCAAGAGGGAACCACACTTTCATTTCATTATTCAACCTGCTGTATAATGACCAATAAACTTCCTTGTATCCTTGTATCCTTGTATCCTTGTATCCTTTTACCAGTGCTTTTGCTACTGTTAGTGCATGTGGTGCTATTGTTGGGAATACTTCTACTGATTTGGTAAACATGTCAATGATAACTAGAGAATATTTCTCTCCTTTGCATTTGTTTAGCTCAATGACGTCCATGCATATATGTTGGAATGGATATTGGGCTTTGGAAATTGCCCTCTTTTGGGCCGCACGTTCCCTTGGGTGTTATGTTTTGCACAGGTAGGGCAGGCCAAACATTTTTTTTTTATATAGTAATTTGTGAAGCCATATGCCGTGAATACATTTTATATGATTGTTACCATCCCTTCTGTTGAGACATGGCTCAGCCAAGCCCATGGCGTAATATCGCAGCATATCTGAAAAGGTTAGTTGGCAGTACTGGCTTCCCTTCAGTTATCGGCATAGGCGGAAATCCCGGGGGGGTCAGAGGGGACAAGACCCCTCCATCCATAAAGTTGTCCCTTACCCCCCAAAAAAATAATAAAAAAAAAATCATTAACACTAATAAATAATTTTGAATAATATAGTAATATTCAATGAAAACACAATGCAAGCGATGCTAATTATGAATGTAAAACAGTGTGTTTTTAAGTGTTAAAAAATAAGACACCCTCCAATAACGATATGGGATTTTTGCTCCTGGTTATCGGGCTGATGAATGCCAATTTCAATGAGTAGGTTTGTGCTTTGTCGCTTTATTTATTTATTTATTTTTATCATATTTATTATTATTATTATTATTATTTTTCTTGTTTGAATACTTATTCTTGCAGATTTGCACATGTACAAGGTATCGCTGCTGGGAAACCATTACTTCAACTGATTCACTGACAATTGAGAGTTGAGTGTTAAGAGTCGTATGTCTAATGAATGATTGTTGGATTTGTTGTGCTTTTATTTATTGATCTGGAAGCTATCAACTGAATTGCCTGTATGGGATAAATGAAGTAATCTGAATCTGAATTTCTGGTTGCTCTTCATTTAGCAACATGAGGGGCTCTAGTTTCCCGGCGCAGCGCAGGGTGGCGCAGTGAGGCGAACCCCACGCAGAGCTAGTTTCGACCGGTGAAACAGGAGAGGCGGACAGTTTCCAAGTTTCGTGCGCCGAGATGGGAGTGGTGGCGCAGCAGGGGGAGGTGCCGACAGATTCAGCTTGGCACAGTGACAGTTTCGTGCCAAAAGGCTTCGCCGAGGTGCGCCAAAAGCTCACCATCTGAAACCACGTCTACTTTCAGCGCAAGGCGCAGCGGAGCCGGCACAGTCGAAGTTTGGCTGACTGGCGCACATCACCAAAACCTCACAATCAGCACAAACGATGCCAATCTCCTTTGATCTGACATCAACTGTGACGGGACAGTTGATATGGAGATATATGTATGTGCTGATTGTGATCGTAGCATTGAATAGTGTTTTTTTCTGTATTTATTGCATTGTTCATGTGCCTGACATTCCGGAAGCCTGCCTGTGAGGTTTTGGTGACGTGTCCGCACTGCTCGCCGGTCTCCGCTCCGCGCCTGTCTCCTGGGCTCCGCTCCGCCTGCGGCAATAGACCTCCATGTCAGCTGTGTAAACTTTCATTACGCCTTCACGCAGCGCATTTTAAAGGCGAGGACAGGGGCTCATTTGATTGGTTAAATGTGAATCAGCTGTGTCAAACCCACTCCACGCCTTCTCTCCTCCCCTCCGCCGGTAGGAGGGACGGCGGAGTACTTGCGCCACCGAGAATGGCGTGCCAAACTTGGAAAATCCGCCTGGCCACACCCAGTTGGCGAAGCACATCTGTGCTACGCCCCCGCCTCGCCAGGTCTGCGAAACTAGAGCCCGAGCTCTGCTTCAGCTAAGTTTAACACTTTCTCTTCCTCAGGTCTCTTTTCAACTTCTTCTTACCCTTCAACCTCTTTTGCACCTGGTCTGACTCGTCATGCATCTTCTTTTCCCGTTGCCTACTTCTTCTGTCTGTCTGCAGTCTCTGGCCCATTGTCCTTGCTTTCCACATAGATAGTATCATTCATCTCTGCTTGCTGCTCCTTCGTCACTGAGGAGAAAATCCTGTCCCTTTTTCTTTTGTTAGGTTTGTGATTTTGCGGTGTTTTTCTCTTTTGCACTACTTTATGTTTTATTGTCGTAATGCTTCATCTATTTGTTAGTGATGCTGTTGTCTTTTTTTTTTTTCTCCAAAAGATCAGCTGAATAATAAATATAATAAACCAAAATAATCAATCAGTAAATACATAAATAAATTTAGAGTTTTATAACTCTGTAACTAACTACTGTCAGCCTTTATTTGGTCTTCTAAAACTAGGGTTTCTGTTTTCTTTTTCTTTTTCTTTACCCATTTTTTCTTCTATTAGCTTCTGTTAACCATTCTCTAGCCTGGGGCAGGCCATATTTATCATTTAGCTTTCTATTCCCCTGTCCAACCTTTTCTGTCTTTCACGAGTTTTGAACATGTTTCTGGTGCTAGTTTGCTGTTAAATCCAAATTTTTTCCTCCATATTTTTTATGTTCTTTGGATGTTTTTGTTGCATATTTTTGCATCCCCGCTGATTTCAGGTTCTGATTTATAACAGTTACTTCCCATTTTCAAGTCCCCTTCAGCAGCCAAGCAGTTTGTATGACACATACGTTCCGAGCAACTGGTCCAATCAGCAAGAATACTGTTTCAGTTATCACTGTTAGGTTTCCAGAGCCAGACAATCTTGTTATCACCATTAGGTTACCAATTGTCTGTTATTCAATGCTGAGACACTGCTGAATATCTAATCCTTTTGCAACAGCCAGTCAGTTTGTATGGCACATACATCCCGAGCACTGACAGTGAATGATCAATTCACATAGACACTGTTGATATATATATATCGGGGAGAGTGGGGTAAGTAGTGCCAATTTTTACTTAAAGTGCCTTTAAAGCAAGTAATGCCACCAACTAAGATATGCACATATAGTTTAGGATGTTGTGCATCCCTGGGAACAGTCACTTTGGATCTTATATAAACTGTGAGAAATATAGTGGTTTTGTGGCACAACTTGCCCCCGGTGCGGGGTAAATTGTGCCGTTACAGAGAATACACTGGGGTAAATTGTGCCATTGATAATTGAAGTAAAACAGATTTTAATCTCACAAATGATAATACTATATAAAAGCAAAACAAATTCAATACAAAATTATTTATTTAACATTTATTTATTATTTTAACAAGATCACAGGTCACTTTTCTATAACAAGGCCTAGCGCCACTTGAACACATACCCAGAACAAAATAAAAATTCCAAAATGATCACCTGCAAATCATCTTCATCTGAATCTGAATAGTTTTAGTGATCAAAGGTAAGAAGACAATGTACAATAACAATAAAATACAATAAAGTAATATATAGTATATAATAACAAGTTGTGCCACTGGCACAACTTACCCTAGGCCCTTTTGCACAAATTACCCGAAGCCCACCATTTTGAAAAAAATGCATCCCCCAGCTGTTTTGAGCTAACATCATGCAAACTGTATAGACTCATGGTGTAGCTTACTAAAGTACTAAAACCTGTGTGAACTGTTTTCAAAGTTTTCTATAATTGTTCAAACACAGCAATCAAAAAACCTTGATCATAGAAATTTTACTTTGGAGGGCAAAAAAATTTTTTTTGAACTGAAATGTGCGTAACTCTCAAGCCATGTGTCTCCCTTCTTTGTAGGATGAGTGAAATGGATGCCTCTTCAAAAATATGTGGTCACATGACCAACTTCTTCTATGGTTTTCGAGATAACAGGGGTGGCACTACTTGCCCCTTGGCACAAATTACCCCACTCTCCCCTATATATATATATATACACTACTCACAAAAAGTTAGGGATATTTAGCTTTCGGGTGAAATTTACGAAAAATGTAAAAAGTTCACGCTACAGTGATATTATATCATGAAAGTAGGGCATTTAAGTAGAAGCATGCACTGGTGATTTCCTCATCTCAAACAATTTATTGAAACAAAAGCCAACAACACAGCTTGACAACGACGTCTCATGCTGTTCACAAGTCGACTTATTGTCTGCTGAGGCATGGCATCCCACTCTTCTTGAAGGGCGGCCGTCAGGACATTGAGGTTCTGGGGTACAGAGCTCCGAGCCTCTACACGGCGACTCAGCTGATCCCATAGGTTTTCTATGGGATTCAGGTCTGGAGAAAGTGCAGGCCACTCCATCTGAGGTACCCCAGTCTCCAGCAACCGTTCCCTAATGATACGACCTCGATGAGCTGGAGCATTGTCGTCCATGAAGATGAAATTAGGCCTGTGTTGTTCATGCAGGGTCACAATGACTGGATTAATGATGTTATTCAGGTAGTATGGGCTTGTCGCTGTACCATTCACAAAGTGTAGGGCAGTTCTGTACAGACTAGACACACCTGCCCGCACAGTAACACCACCACCACCAAAGGCTCGTCTGGTGACAACAGTGGCTGATGCATAGGGCTCTCCTTGACGTCTCCAACATCGTTGGCGGCCATCATTTCTGCTCAACATGAATCGGCTTTCATCAGAGAACAGCACTGAGGCCCACTGGTCCCTCGTCCAGCGTAAATGCTCCCTGGCCCATGCAAGACGATGACACCTGTGCCTGGTGGTGTGGTCAGGTACCCTTGCAGGTCGTCTAGCACGCAGACCATGCTGATGTAAACGGTTTCGAATGGTCTGACGTGACACTTGGGTGCCTCTCACCTCCCTTAAATGTGCCTGGAGTTGAGTGGCATTCATCATCCGGTTCCGCAGGGCACTGTTCACAATGAAGCGGTCATCAGTGTGGGATGTGGCCAAAGGACGTCCACTTCTATGCCTTTCTGTGACTCTTCCAGTCTCTCTGTATCTCTGTTGCAACCTGCTGATGACACTCTGTGACACTCTAAGCTCAGTGGCCACTTCCGTCTGAGAACATCCTGTTTGAAGCCTCGCAATGGCGAGGTGCTACTGATCAATTGTTAGGTGTCGTCTTGGTCTCATGATGTCAAAATGTGAACAGCATAATGAGGAGGACTGTTTAAATACCAATTCTAATTGAACCAGGAAATTTATTGGTCAATTCATGGATCAAACACCTGTTGTGAATTTTGCCGTTAAACTCCTTGTTAGAGAACAGCAACTTGTGCAAAAGGTACTGAAACATTGAACAGTTGGACATGTGCATTCAAAAGATTACAGAAGGTCACATTAAGTTCACCTGTAAAGGTTATAATGCATTTTAGGTTCATCCTGAAATTTCACCCGAAAGCCGAATATCCCTAACTTTTTGTGAGTAGTATATATATATATATATATATATATATAAATTAGGGATGGTCCGATCCGATCCATTGGATTGGTATCGGGTCCGATCCAGGCCAAAATGACTGGATCGGGTATCGGATTTTTTTATTAGAACCCGTCCGATCCGATCCATAAGCCCAAACTATCTCATATATCCTCAACTTCACTTTGCGCGACATGCCGTAACACAGACGAGCTGTCGCCATGGTTGCCATGTGCCTGTGTTTTCGTCACGTGAGCAGGAGCCTGCAGAGCTGTAAATCGCAACGTTTGCAATATGAGTGTCTCAAGGGGTGGTAGCAAAACCGGACGTTTTAACACAACGGACTTAATAAAGCATCTGAAGTAGCATCATGGAAAGGAGTACGGAGACTTTTTACAGGCGAGTGCAAAGAAAAACGAACCGTTTTTGTTTTGGTGCAGCAAATCTTGGGTCCACAAAGCAGGTTTAGTGAAAACTCGGAGTCTGTTAACCCTGAAATGAGGGGAACTCTGAGTTTTCTGTTTCACAAAGGGAGGTAACTCAAAGCAGAGAAAGAGGGGTAACTCCAGCCTGTTTCACAGAGGGAGGTAACTTAAGCTCTCGGTCAGTTACCGCAGTAACAGACTCCATGAAACTAACCTGTCGGGACCAGGTTTTTCTCATGAAACCTCGAGTTTCTCTCTGTGTCCACCCTCTCTCAGCCACACACGGTATTTAACTTCCTCATTCATTCAGTCAGCAGGCGAGTTTTGGTGTGGCATATTAGTTCTGCCGTCTGTTACTTTTTTTTTAATGATTTAAAAAAAACAGTCAGTAGGCCTTTATTAGAAGTCCATTAGTAGTTAGATGGCGTCTTTTTTTCACAAACATGGCATGTCCTTTCGCCAACGATCCCGTGGATGAAGGTGCAGTGTTACTGCGCAAAGAATTAAATATTCGTCGGGAGATAAGACCGCGCATAGATGTTTTAGCATTTCCAGACAATTATCTTTTGAGCGTTACCGTTCCACGTCACCTAAATTAAATAAATTAATAGGCCAGCAGTAATTCAAGCAGTTTTCCCCTGTAATATTATTGATTGCAACGGACTACATTTAAACTTACGCATTGACCCGAGCAGCAGTGTTCTCCCACGCCGTCTCCCTCTCCTTTGCCGCTGCAGCGGTGTTGCAGTAAAAAACATGTTCAAACTCGCTGTATGAATGCATTAAGATTTCCAATTCAATTGGGGTGAAAAACGCAGCCCGACGCTTCCCCGTTGCCATGGTGACTCGTCTTATAGCTGTTGTGCACGCGCTTAACTCCAGGTGAAACTACTCCGAGTTGATGAAACTAACTCAAATGCAAAATTTGCACCAAGTTGCACTTTTATTTAGTGTTACACATGATTTCAGTTGTTGTCACATATTTTCCTTCTTTCTTTAAGGGACCAGAATAGTTGTTGTACAGTGAATGTGGTGTTTTTAGATGTCAGTATCAAGCAAATTACATCCAGGTATTATTAACAGCTTTTAGAGTGACAAAAAGAATCGGATCGATATCGGTATCGGCCGATCCTCAAGGCTGCAGTATCGGTATCGGTATCGGATGTGAAAAAGTGGTATCGAGCCATCCCTAATATATATATATATATATATATATATATATATATATATATATATATATATATGTATATAGATGTAGATATAGATATATAGATATAGATAGATAGATAGATAGATAGATCCGTTTAGACAGACTTATTCACACACACACACACACACACACACACACACACACTCATTCTTTTCTCATCGCAATGTTTTTTTTTTGTTTGTTTTTTTTTTGTTTTGTTTTTTTTCTATCTCTCTTAGGATTGCAGTTTTCCCTTTTTAACGTGCACATGGAGTTATTTATTCCTGTAGACTTCTCACATAGGCTATGGACTACTTTTGACTTAATTTCACTGGTTTTATACAGGTCTTAGTTAGTCATGACTCAACTTCACTGGTTTTATACAGGTCTTAGTTAGTCATTACTGAAGTCATGAATGACAATTACATTCTTATGGTGAGAGTGAACATGAACAAAAAGAAGATAGATGAGAACGCTGTGTTCAAACATTGTGCACTAGCACTCTGTTCTTTCTTACTTAGTATAAGATAAGCAACTACAACCTCAACAATAAACATAGAACCGACACATTCTCCACAATGTCAACACAAACTGAACATTATAAACTTTGTTAACATGTAAAATTTATGGCAGAGATGCTCACTTGAACTGCATTAGACTAGACAGGTGGAGCTGATAAAGTGGCCACTGAGTATAGGTTTATAACATATATGAAGTAAGTGAAGGAAATCCCACTTTTGAAATTCCAATACAGATCCTGTTGTTTTCTCTGATAAATGAGACTTCCCATCCCTGACGAACTGCGCTGATGTTGATGTTGATGTTGATGTTGACAGTGTATGTAACCTGAGGGTTCCACCACCAAGCCAGTTCAGCAGAGCCAGGCTTTCTGTGTGTGAGTTCGCTCCACAAAACCTGAAGCCCCAAGTGGAGATAACTGGTATCACAACGGTGGTTATCAAGTTGCTTTGTGCAGCCCGGCTTTCTGCTCTGAGGCCTGAGTTCACATTTAAAGGGGCGTTTTGTGCATCATGTGACTCTTCTTCTGCCGCCTACTTCACTCAGGAGGAACAAACTGTCCTCATGCAGCGCTATGAGGAGGATAAAAAAAAAATCATTACTTTGGCTGCAAATGAGGCCAGAGAGGAGTGTTTGGCAATTTGAGGTGAAAATTTAAATACAACAACAACAACAACAACAACAACAACAACAACAACAAAAAAAAACAAAACAAAAAAAAAAACTCATACACACAGGATATGGTTAAGAATTCATGAGCTTTACTTGCAGAGATGTTGAACACAGTGATCAGGTTGGGAGGTTACAGATTACATTTTAACATGGTAACAGTGATGTGATCACAGGAAAAGACACTTCTTCACTAAATTAAAAAAAAATAAACATTGTCATTAGAATACAAACTGCTTCAGACAACGTTGGTTGATGCTGATTGTGTTGGAAATGATGTGAATGACAGTATTTCAAGTACAGCTCTGCAATAAAATGCTCTTTTACAGTAAATGATTATGCAAAGAAAACCAAGTAATTTTAAGTGAAATTCTCCATGTTTTCTTCGTGAGTATGAGCAATCCAGCTGATTTATCTACAGGTAGATTCAATAATCACAACACACTCAGCAATGTCTGAACAGACAAAGCCTTCATTTCACAGATCCATCGGTATTTGACAGCACAGTCCGCATCAATCCATCCCTCAGGTGAGCTCAACGGGAAAGAAGCTGCACAGTCCATGCTGTAATAAGGTTCATATATCCCATAGCTGATGGAAGAACATGATGGTTAGAAAACTGTTGACAGATTTTATGAGTCATGGTGTTTAGAAATGTGTCTTACCTTTCAGTCAGATCACTTCCATCGACCCACTTCCAGACGCCACTTGTTCTTCTCAAGCCAATCCAGTAGCCGTGCAAAACACTGTCACTGGACCCAGAGCTGATTCCATAGATGAATTCCTGGTGAATAATCAGAGATGTTTCAGTACCACATTCAAATGGACACATTGAGACTTTTGGACTCTTTTTTTTACTGTTTCAAGCTCAGTTTGTGACATCGATGCTCCTTTCTGTTCCTGTCATGTTCCCTTTACCTGCTCCTGGTGATTTTCTATCACAACCAAATCTGCATTCCTCTGCCTGCAGTCTTCTCTTGCTTCTTCCCAAGTTTTCAGTTCATGGTAATCATATATTGTTATAACCAGATAACAGCTGCAATTGGACGGGGAGAGAAGCCAGCCCTCCTGACAAGGATTACACCGTCTCTCTGAGAGAAATAAGTGAGAAAAATCAACAATCATGATTACTGATTACTGATTTCAGTATTATCAGTATAATCAAAATATCGTTTTTGTGGCCATGCTGAAGGGGTTTTCAGATTACCTTCCTTGTCTCCTGTTTTGGGGCAGTAGGCATCAAGGATCCTCTGTGTCCGAGTCAAGCTGAGCTCAGTCCTCTCTCTCCTCAGCTTCTCCACTTGTCTCTCTAAGGCGCTCTTCTCCATCTGCAGCTGCTGACTTTCTGAAGTCAGGATGCTGTTGTTTTGTCTCAGGTCATCAATGAGGACCGTCTGATCGCTGAGAACCCTCCTCAAGCTGTCATTGGCTGAGCTGAGGCACAGTAAGTTCTGATTGGCTGCCGCTGCAGCTGTCTGGTTTTCTCTCAGCTTGGCCATATTGTCAGAAATGAGCAAGGTAACTGCATAGAAGGACACAGAAACGTCTCGGCTGTCAAATCAGCCACAAAATAAGAATCTGTTGTATTGTCACTGTGGACCATGGTATTACAAATCATTTCAGTTCAACTGGCCTTCATGTAAAAGTTATTATAACTTTTGATGCTTTGAGTCCAACCTCACTTTATTTTACAGACCAACTGTAAAGCTGACAGGACTGCATCTAAATATGAATTAGGACAATATGTCCTGTTTATGTGACAGAATATATGTTGGGTCAATACTCACAGTAGAAACGAAGGGCCATGATGACTAAGAATATCAGCCAACACACCGATACCAGTGGAAAAGACGGAGAGAAGGAGGGAGTCTTCTCATCTAGCAGAGACAAAGAGTCCAGTCAGATCACCTGAACAGCTGATAGGAAACACTTTCATGTTAGTCATATTTTTTTTTTTTGCATTAAACACACATCCTTTGAAATATACCACATATTGTGTTCAACTCTTACATTTACTCCAAACGTCAGCTATTTTACAGAGTCATAATCATAATCATGTGGATTTCAAAATTTACCTGAAAAGTCTGAATTTTTGTCAGCAGTGCGTTCCACTACATTAACAGAGTCCTTCCCTTCCTCAATTGTCTCTGACAAATCATACATGAAAAAACTGAACATCAGAACAATGTACAGGGAAAATACACCAGCAACATTATGTAACAATAATGGTTGTAGTATTTATTGTGATTTGGCAACTTAATTATTGAAACACAGAAATGTTTGAATCACAGAATCAGTCAGAGTAGTGGTAAATCATCTGGTTTTGTGTTCAAGATGAGAACTTGTGCAGATTAGGTGTAGAGAGCGTCTTACCTGCAGATAGATAAACATTAGGATTTTTGAAAAGAACGGCCTGCGCGTTTGGTTTTCTGTTCATCCTGCTCACATCAGAGGGATTGCCAACAGTCTGATAGGAGGCTTGCAAGTTAATTCTTTATGTTGAGAGCGTGCCAGTGTATTACTGTTCACGGAAACTGCTCAGTTATTTTTAACTTGTGCTTTGAGGTTTTGTCAGTCCTGTTTAGGTGAAGCAGCTAAGCTCATTTCAGAGGTTTTTCTAAAGTGGTTAAACCTTGTCACTACATGTCCTCCTTTTTTTCCTGATGAAGGTCTCCCTCCTCTCTCTCATCATAACCTAGAATTTGTTCCAGACGTTGAAGGGTTTGGTGCTGCTCACAAGTCGCAGTGAGAAAAGTGAAAAACTGCAGTTTGCTTAACAAGCGTAGTGCAGAGAAGTGTAACGCCCCAACTATGATTTAAATGCCAAAAATGGAGCGAACTCAAATTATGCACTCATCCTTAACAATCATATATCTTCTTATGTGTATCATTAAAATCATGTAGCCACTTTTATTCTATATTAATGTATGTACTGTGTTTGCATTTTGTTATGCGAGTCTGTGATTCAGTGTGTGTGTGTGTGTGTGTGTTGGTGTGCAGTGTGTAAAGGGGGAGACTTTCCCCACGTCCTTTGAATTAACCAACACTAAACAATAAATAATTCCATGACACACCGAAACGTCTCAAATTAATGTATCACCGCAAGTTTGGCCATCATGGTCAAGGGAATTGTAGCTGGATGCACAATCTCTCCCATCCTCTTCGTCATGGGAATAAACCTCCTCATAAAAGCTGCTGGGAAAGAAACCCGAGGACCAGTGATGGAATTGGGCATTCAACAGCCCCCAACAAGAGGTTCCATGGATGATATCTCTGTGACGACCACGACCTATGTGGAGGCGAGATGGGTGCTAATAGTTCTGGAACACATGGCAATGTGGGCCAAAATGAAGGTTAAGCCCAAAAAATCTGGGAGCATGGTGAACCGAAAAGGTAAACTGACGAACAGGTTCAAGCAGCAAGTGCAAGGAGAAGTGATTCCATCAACTGAGGAGAATCCTATAAAGTGCCTTGGAAAGTGGTTTCACAACTCGGTAACTGAACAACATCATCAGTACAGAGAAGCAAACAGAGGAGTGGTTGAGGGAGTCGAAAAGTCAGGGCTCCCTGGAAAATTCAAAGCATGGCTTTACCAACATGGACTCATGTGGCTGTTGACAGTGTATGAAGTCCCTTTGACGTGTGTAGAAGGAGTGGAAAGAATGATCAGTAAGTACCTCCAAAAGTGTCTGGGAATCCCTCCATGTGTTGCATCAGTAGGCCTCTAGATAAGATCAGGACAGCCCCAACCTCCCATTGTCATCTGTGGTGGAGGAATTCAAGGTAGCAAAGTGCAGAGTCTTAATGACATAGATAGATAGATAGATAGATAGATACTTTATTCATCCCGAAGGAAATTCACAGTTTCCAGCAGTATCCACAGAGTACAAGATTAAGTAAATCAAAAATAAAGAATAAGTAAATCAAAAATAAAGAATAAAGAATACAGCTGACCCTCGAGATCTAAAGATCTAAGTACCAATGTGCAAAAAAACAATGTGCAAAATATAATAATAAAACCAGTGTGCATCGAACAGATAATAAATAAATAAATAGCGCCCAGATGATAAATAGATGATAAAAAGCGAATAAAACCAGTGTGCATCGATGTATAACAGATGATAAATAGCAGTTTAAACAGCAGGGGAACAACACGCCTGGGTCAGGAACAACACGCTCCGACGGAGGTTCACGATTGGTGCGAGACCAAGAGACCAAGTGACAGAACCTGGCGCCCGGGACTGGGACTCAGGAACTGTCAGACTTGAGCCCTTCCCCTCCAGTCTTTGCGTGTTATCTTCCAGAAGTGCAGTGTGTGTGTGTGTGTGGAGGGGGGTGGGGTGGGGTGTGTGTGTGTGTGTGTGTGTGTGTGTGTGTGTATGGGGGGGGCATTCCTCACCAGTTTGTCCAGTCGTGAGGCATCCCTCTTCTTGATGCTGCCTCCCCAGCACACCACCGCATAGAAGAGGGCGCTCGCCACAACAGACTGGTAGAACATCAGCAGCAGTTTTTTGCAGATGTTGAAGGACACCAGCCTCCTGAGGAAGTACAGATGGCTCTGTCCTTTCCTGCACAGAGCCTCCATGTTGGCCGTCCAGTCCAGTCTATCATCCAGCTGCACTCCAAGGTATTTGTAGGTCTGCACCATTTCCACACAGGCACCGTTGATGCTTACGGGCTCCGGGTGAGGCCTGGTCCTCCTTAAGTCCACCACCATTTCTTTTGTCTTGGAGGTGTTCAGGTGGAGGTGGTTGGAGCCGCACCATGCTACGAAGTCCTGGATGAGTTTCCTGTACTCCTCCTCCTGTCCACCGCTGATACATCCCACGATGGCTGTGTCGTCCGCGAACTTCTGCACGTGGCAGGATTCCGACGTGTACAGGGTGAACAGGACTGGAGAGAGTACAGTCCCCTGCGGCGCGCCTGTGCTGCTGATCACAGTGTCTGACCTGCAGTCCCCCAGTCGCACATACTGAGGTCTGCCTGTCAGATAGTCCATGATCCATGCCGTCAGGTGTGAGCCTACTCCCATATCAGTCAGTTTGTGACCGAGCAGCTGGGGCTGGATGGTATTGAAGGCGCTGGAGAAATCCAGAAATGTGATTCTCACAGCACCACTGCCCCTGTCCAGGTGAGAGAGGCATTGGTGTAGCATGTAGACGATGGCGTCCTCCACTCCCACCTTCTCCTGATACGCAAACTGCAGAGGGTCGAGGGCATGGCTCACCTGCGGTCTCAGATGGTGTAGCAGCAGCCGCTCCATGGTCTTCATCACATGTGACGTCAGGGCGACCGGCCTGAAGTCGTTCAGCTCTGCAGGACGTGGCTTCTTTGGGACTGGGACGATGCATGATGTTTTCCACCGCAGTGGGACCCTCCCCTGCTCCAGGCTCAGATTGAAGATGTGCTGCAGAGGGTCTCCCAGCTCTGACGCGCAGGCCTTCAGCAGTCGTGGGGATACTCCATCTGGACCTGCAGCTTTGCTGGGGCGAAGCCTCCTCAGCTCTCCACACACCTGGGCTGCTGTGATTGTAGGCAGGGAGGGGGTCTCCTCATCGCGTCTGTCCACTTGTAGCGGGGGGAGGGGAGCAGATGAGGGTGTGGGGGGCAGGGTGATCAGAGGTGAGAGTGAGATGGGGTGGTCAAACCTGTTGAAGAAGTTGTTCAACCCGTTCGCCCTCCCCCCATCCCCCTCAGTGGTGGCCCCCTGCCTGGATCTGCAGCCGGTGATGATCTTCATCCCGTCCCACACCTCCCTCATGCTGTTGTTCTGCATCTTCTGCTCCAACTTCCTTCTGTATTGCTCCTTTGCCTCCCTGAGCTGGACTCTGAGTTCCCGCTGCACGCGTTTTAGCTCCTGCTTATCACCGTCTTTGAAGGCCTTCTTCTTCTGGTTCAGGAGGCCTTTAATGTGACTGGTGATCCAGGGCTTGTTGTTTGCATAGCAGTGCACTGTTCTTACAGGAACAACAACATCCATACAGAAGTTAATGTAGTCAGTGGTGCAGTCTACAACCCTCTCGATGTTCCTGCTGTGCGACCCCTGCAGTACATCCCAGTCAGTAGTGCCAAAACAGTCTCTCAGAGCGTGCTCTGCCTCAGGAGACCACTTCCTGAATGACCGTGTGGTTGTGGGTAGTCTCCTCACCTTTGGTTTGTAGTGAGGCTGCAGCAGAACTAGATTATGGTCAGCTTTCCCCAGTGCAGGCAGTGGGGTGGCCCTGTATGCGTCCTTTACATTTGCATACAGCAGGTCAATAGTCTTATTTCCCCTGGTGTTACAGTCCACATACTGGAAAAAAGCAGGAAGTGTCTTGTCTAGGGTCACATTATTGAAGTCCCCGGAGATCAACACAAGCGCCTCGGGATGTTATGTTGTGAGTTTATCAACAGCGGAGTGGATGACGTCACACGCGACTTCCGCGTCGGCTCGGGGCGGAATGTAAACAATGACCACAATGGCGTGTCCAAACTCTCTGGGCAAGTAATAGGGACGTAAACTTACGACCAGAAGTTCGATGTCCCTGCAGCAGATGCAGATCTTCACACTTTCATGCCCAGGGTTACACCACCTTGTGTTCACGTACACCGCGAGCCCCCCTCCTTTCCGCTTCCCGCAGGCTTTGTTGTCTCGGTCCGACCTGACTGTGCTGAAGCCGGGTAGCTCCACGTTAGCATCTGGGATGCTAGTTGTTAGCCACGTTTCAGTAAAGCACAACAAACTGCACTCTCTGTAGGTCTTGACATTTTTCACCAGCGCAGCCAGCTCGTCGATCTTGTTGGGCAGTGAGTTCACATTCCCCATGATTACCGCAGGTACCGTAGGTTTGTATCGCCACTTTTTCTCCAGCCGCTTAGCCTCCAGCTTAGCGCCGGCTCTACAGCCTCGGTAAGGTCTCCTCACCTCTTCAGGTAAATGTGGAACCACGCCGACACGGGACTTGGTCTTCAGAGCAAGTAGTTGTTTTCTCGAATAAACGAGTTTCACCGGGTGAAGATCCATAGTCAGGTAGCACACGGATACAGATCAGGTACAGCTTAACAAACTAGAAACAAACTAAACTAAACTAATAAAAAACAAAAAAAAAACGCGGACATACACGGAGCTGCTGAAAAGGCTGCCACTCGCGTTGGCGCCGGAACCGGAACATACAGAGACTCCTAGGATGAACAAGTCAGACATACAGGCGTCACCACTAGATCAGGACACAAGTGGACAGCTGTTGCACAAGCAGAGAGCATATTGAGGCTACATGCCATCATAGGAACACCATGCACAGGAAGACAGGGTCTCGGAACTCCCCATGTCCAACAGTGGAGTATGGCAGAACCCAGGGAAAGAAGAGCAATGGTCCTGGAGGAAAAAACAGAGCCTTGAGGAGGAAGGTCGAAGGTCAAGGGCAGTGGAACTAGCGTCCCAGGGAGCCTGGACCAAATAGGACCTTCCTAAGAGAAAGATTACATGGGCGAATCTATGGAAGCTGGAACCATTCCGCATCTCCTTCCTGCTGCAATCAGTGTATGACACACTCTCAACTCCAACAAACTTGTACTGTAGAAGTGAAGCATGAGAGAGGATCCACTGTGTAAGCTTTGTGGGGATAAGGGCACCATGGCACACATCCTGTCAGGGTGTAAAACAGCACTCACCCAGGGGAGGTACAGATGGTGCCATGACAAGGTGCTCATGACACTGGAGCAGCAGAGATGCAAGAAACATCAACCACATGGGAGAACAACATCAATACAGTTTTTAAGGGAAGGATAAAATCCACCAACCGCAGCAACATCCAGAAACAGCCTACTACAAATGGCCCGTTCCTGGGACATGAAGGTAGATCTGGGAGGAAGGCTGCAGTTCCCCCAGGTTGTCCAGACAACCCTGAGACCAGATGTGGTGCTGTGGTCTGAAGAGGCAAAGAAGATCATTCTCATCGAACGTACAGTGCCATGGGAAGATGGGTGTGATGAAGCCTTGGAAAGAAAGAGTGACAAATACCAGGACCTTTTGGATGACTGCAGGGGAAAAGGATGGCAGGCATGACTATTCCCAGTCAAGGTCGGCTGCAGTGGATTCCCTTAGTCAGCAGAAGAGGTGACCTGGAAGCCAGGAGGAGATGGGCAGTGACCTGGCCACCACTGCCGACCCAACAGCGCGAGGGTGTCACGGTTAAGGGTCCAAAAACCCGATGACCACTTGACATCCTTCATTCTTCAAGCTTCTCCTTGAGATGTTCCTTGCTTCTCTGCTGCTAAGGTGAATGAAGAGAAATCATCTCTGGATGTAAATGCAATCATTTTTCTTTACATTAAGGCCGCAATCCATCATTTTCTTTCAGAGTTCCTCTATATTGAAGGCAACCAGGACAAAACCCAACAAATGGTTGTCTTTGCTCTTTCCTGTCTCATTTACCTCCCCTGTTGTTTCATTCAACAAAAATGCCTTCATGTAAGCTGGCTTCTTTCTTCTGCCTTATTTCAGATGATTACTGTGGCCAGAGAGTAATGTTTGGCAATTTGAGGTAAAAAATAAAATACAATTAAAATAAACTCATGCACACATAGAATATGGTTAAGAATTCAACAGCTTTATTTGCAGAGATATTGAACACACTGATCAGGTCGGGAGGTTACAGATTACATTTCAACATGATAACAGTGATGTGATCACAGGAAAAGACAATTCTTCACCAAATCAATAAAATAAACATTGTCATTAGAATATAAACTGCTTCAAACAATGTTGGTTGATGCTGCTTGTGTTGGAAATGATGTGAATGACAGTATTTCAGTATTACAGCTCTGCAGTAAAATTCTCTTTTACAGTAAACGATTATGCAAAGAAAACCAAGCAGTTTTAACTGAAATTCTCCATGTTTTGTTCATGAGTATGGGCAATCCAGCAGATTTCTCTACAGCTGGATTCAATAATCACAACACACTCAGCAATGTCTAAACAGACAAAGCCTTCTTTTCACAGATCCATTGGTTTTTCTTAGCACAGTTCTCAGCTCTCCATCCCTTAAATGAGCTCCATTGGAAAGAAGCTGCACAGTCCTTCTTGTCAAATGGTCGGTATATCCAGTAGCTGATGAAAGAACATGATCGTTAGAAAACTTTTGACAGATGTTATGACTCATGGTGTTTAAAAATGTGTCTTACCTTTCAGTGAGATCACTTCCATTGACCCACTTCCAGACCCCACTTGTTCTTCTCAAGCCAATCCAGTAGCTGTAGGAACTATCGTGAGTGGACTCCTGTCTGATTTCCTGGATGAATTCCTGATGAATAATCAGAGATGTTTCAGTATCACGTTCAAATGGACACATTGTGATTTTGGACTCTTTTTTTCCTACTGTTTCAAGCTCAGTTTGTAACATCGATGCTCCTCTCTGTTCCTGTCATGTTCCCTCACTGCAAAAACGCAAAATCTTACCAAGATTATTTGTCTTATTTCAAGTCAAAAATGTCTTATTTCTAGTCAAAATATCTCATTACACTTAAAATAAGACATGATCACCTCAGAAGTAAATTGTTTTTAGACAATTTTCACTTGTTTCAAGTGAAAATTCACTTGAAACAAGTGAAAATTTGCTTGTCTCATTGGCAAAATTTACCAGTGGAAAAAGTGAAAATTCACTTGAAATAAGTGAAAATTAGCTAGAAACAAGAAACAAATTTTGCCAATGAAACAAGCAAATTTTCACTTGTTTCAAGCAAATTTTCACTTGAAACTTGTTTTTAGACAATTGTCTAAAAACAAGTTACTTCTGAGATGATCATGTCTTATTTTAAGTGTAATGAGATATTTTGACTAGTAATAAGACATTTTTGACTTGAAATAAGACAAATAATCTTGGTAAGATTTTGAGTTTTTGCTGTGCTTTACCTGCTCATGTCCATTTTCTATCACAACCAAATCTGCATTCCTCTGCCTGCAGTCTTCTCCAGCTTCTTCCCAGGTTTTCCATTCATTGAAATTATTTGTTGTTATAACCAGATAACAGCTGGACTTGGACGGGGAAAGAAGCCAGCCCTCCTGACAAGGATTACACTGTCTCTCTGAGAGAAATAAGAGACAAATCAACAAACATGATTATTGATTTGTGATTTCATTATTATAACTATAATCATAAAATCATTTTTGTGACCATGCTGAAGGGGTTTTCATATTACCTTCCTTGTCTCCTGTTTTGGGGCAGTAGGCATCAAGGATCCTCTGTGTCCGAGTCAAGCTGAGCTCAGTCCTCTCTCTCCTCAGCTTCTCCACTTGTCTCTCTAAGGTGCTCTTCTCCATCTGCAGCTGCTGACTTTCTGAAGTCAGGATGCTGTTGTTTTGTCTCAGGTCACCAATGAGGACCGTCTGATCGCTGAGAACCCTCCTCAAGCTGTCATTGGCTGAGCTGAGGCACAGTAAGTTCTGATTGGCTGCTGCTGCAGCTGTCTGGTTTTCTCTCAGCTTGGCCATATTGTCAGAAATGAGCGAGGTAACTGCAGAGAAGGACACGGAAACGTCTCGGCTGTCAAATCAGCCACAAAATAAGAATCTGTTGTACTGTCACTGTGGAACATGGTATTACAAATCATTTCAGTTCAACTGGCCTTCATGTAAAAGTTATTATAATTTTTGATGCTTTGAGTCCAACCTGACTTTATTTTACAGACCAACTGTAAAGCTGACAGGACTGCATCAAAATATGAATTGGGACAATATGTCCTGTTTATGTGACAAAATAAATGTTGAGTCAATACTCACAGTAGAAACGAAGGGCCATGATGACTAAGAATATCAGCCAACACACCGATACCAGTGGAAAAGAAGGAGAAAAGGAGGGAGGCTTCTCATCTAGCAGAGACAAAGAGTCCAGTCAGATCACCTGAACAGCTGATAGAAAACTGTTTCATGCATTATATTTTCTCTAGCATTAATCACACATTGTTTGAAAAATATTACATTTCATGTTCAACTCTTACTTTTATCCCATATGTCATCTTTTTTACAGAATCATCATCATAATTATAATCATGTGGACTTCAAAAATGTACCTGAAAATTTTGGATTTTTGTCAGCAGTGTATTCCACTGCATGAACAGAGTCCTCCCCTTCCTCAATTGTCTCTGACAAATCATACATGATAAAAAAAAAACTGAACATCAGAACAATGTACAGGGAAAATACACCAGCAACATCATATAATAATAATGGTAGTAGTATTTGTTGTACTTTGGCAACTTCATCATTCAAACATGGAAACGTTTGCATCACACAATCAGTCAGATTAGTGGTAAATCATCTGGTTTTGTGTTCAAGGTGCAGATTAGGTGTAGAGAGCATCTTACCTGCAGATAGATAAACATTAGGATTTTTGAAAATAATGGCCTGCGTGTTTGGTTTTCTGTTCATCCTGCTCACATGAGAGGGATCGCCAACAGTCTGACAGGAGGCTTGCAAGTTAATTCTTTATGTTGAGAGCGTGCCAGTGTGTTATTTTTAACGGAAACTGCTCAGTTATTTTTAACTTGTGCTTTGAGGTTTTGTCAGTCCTGTTCAGGTGAAGCAGCTAAGCTCATTTCAGAGGTTTCTCTAAAGTGGTTAAACCTTGTCACTACATGTCCTCCTTTTTTGCCTGATGAAGGTCTTGCTCCTCTCTCTCATCATAACCTAGAATTTGTTCCAGTCATTGAAGGGTTTGGTGCTGCTCACAAGTTGCAGTGAGAAAAGGCAAAAAACTGCAGCTTGCTTAACAAGTGCAGTGCAGAGAAGTGTAACGCCCCTACTATGATTTAAATGCCAAAAATGGAGCGAACTGAAATCATGCACTCATCCTTAACAATCATATATCTACTTATGTGTATCATTAAAATCATGTAGCCACTTTTATTCTATATTCATGTGTATTCTGTGTTTGTATTTTGTTATGTGAGCTTGTGCCAGTGTGTAGTTCATTGTGTGTGTGTGTGTGTGTGTGTGTGTGTGTGTGTGTGTTGGTGTGCAGGAAACACAAACACTCCCAGGCTGCAGTGTACTCACTGCTGAATTGAAGTGTTTCTTTGAACTCATCACACTCACCACTTTGTATCTAATGAGCTGATGAGGAGACAGGAAGGCCTTGTTTTCTGCTTGGTGACAGTCCTAACCAGTCAGAGTTTAACCAAACCAAATGATATGTAATGACATGTGACCAGGAGGTGTAAAGGGGGGGAGTTTCCCCCACGTCCTTTGAACTAACCAACACTGAGCAATAAATAATTCCATGACACACCAAAACATCAGAAATATATGTATCTTTGCAAGTTTGGCAGTGTGTGGGAGTCTGCAACTCTGGATCCACTTGTCCCTCTCTCACGCACCTGTCTCATGAAATTTGTGTGTGTCGTGTTCTTCAGCGTCTCAGCGTGGTCATCCTGGAAGAGACGACTCCCATCAGGACAGACATGTTTCCTCTCAGGATAAAAGGTGATCACTCAGAATAACTTCCTATTGATTTGCAGTGAGCCTTCCCTCTGAGGGAAGAAGTGGCAAATCTTTGTATTATAATGTCCCATATGGAAATGTAATATATGACACATATTCCACTATACCACAGATATTGCCATAAATGTTACATATAATATGATATACTCTTATCACATACATACATGCATCACATGCATATATGAAGATATACACTCAGTGACCATCTAATTAGTTCCACTTGTACAATCTAATCCAATACAACTTCCATAAAGTTTCCTTCTCTGCTGCCTACAATGCTCAGCTTTTCTTTTTGTCACAGTAAAAGAGGTGTTCATACACTTCTATGTTTGGCATTAAGTTCATAGTTAGTGCTGCTGTTGGACTGGACTGCATTTTTTGAGAGGTGTTTCTAGTATTCTGTCCCCCTTATGTATATAAATAGGTGGGACAAAAATATTAGAAAAAAGCTCTCAATGTAATGTAGTCCAGTACAACATCTGCAAACTACAACCTCAATAATAAACAGAGAATAAAACTGACACATTCTCCACAAGGTCAACACAAACTTAACATTATAAACTTTGTTCAAAGGTAGAATTTATGGCAGAACTGTTGAAATTAACTGCATTAGATTGTGCAGGTGGACCTGATCAAGTGGCCACTGAGTATAGGCTTATAGCATATACGAAACAGCCATAGTGAAATTTATTCTAAGGGCAGCCAGTGTGGTTCAAAATGCCGCAAAAGGCTGATTTATTATAATCAGGGTCAAAGCATGAAGCCTTTTAACAAAGTTAAAAATGGAAACCACTATCTCCAGTGGTGCAGCACTCCAGTCAGGCCAATGCACAGGAAGTACGCTGTGCTAAAACCAAACCTGAGAAAACACCTCCACCCCCCCAACAGAAAACCACACACCAAAACCAGAAGCAGAGCCACAGCAAACCTTCAGCTCACACTGCACCAGCTGCTGCTGGAGCTGCAGGCAAACAGCAGCCACAGCACTAAAAGATAAAACTATGAATTAAAACTACACTGAATCTCCAACAACATCAGTAAAACAATGGAAAAGGAACAATAGAAAAATGAGGAACAATCAGAACTTAAATTAAATTTTGGAGCCTCATGGTGGCTCATGAAGAGCTTACGAAGACACGTTTTGTCCTTTGTTTCATTTGTCTGTACATTAAAGTCACAATCCATCATTTTTGTTCAGAGCGCCCCATATTGAAGGCAACCCATAAAAAAATCTGTTTCCCAACAAGTGGTTGTCTTTGCTCTTTCCTGCCTCATTTACCTCCCCTGTTGTTTCATGCAGCAGAAATCCAGAAATGTGCCTTCATGTAAGCTGCCTTCTTTCATTTCAAACAGGGAAATCCCACTTTCCAAATTCCAAACTCCAATACAGATCCTGCTGTTTTCTCTGATGAATGAGGCTTCCCATCCCACATGAGGAGCTGTGTTGTTGTTGATGTTGATGATGTTGACAGTGTATGTAACCTGAGGGCTGCACCACCAGGCCAGTTCAGCAGAGCCAGGCTTTCTGTGTGTGAGCTCGCTCCACAAAACCTGAAACCCAAAGGGGTGATAACTGGTATCACGACGGTGGTTATCAAGTCACTTTGTGCAGCCCGGCTCTCTGCTCTGAGCGTGTTCAGATTTAAAGGACGTTTGCTGCGTCATGTGACTCTTCTTCTTCCGCCTACTTCACTCAGGAGGAACAAACTGTCATCATGGAGCGCTATGAGGAGGATAAAAAAAATAATTCCTGTGGCTTCAAATGAGGCCAGAGAGGAAGGCTTGGCAATTTGAGGTAAAAATTAAAATACAATACAAAAAACTCATACACACACAGGATATGGTTAAGAATTCATCAGATTTACTTGGAGAGATGTTGAACACAGTGATCAGGTTGGGAGGTTACAGATTACATTTTAACATGGTAACAGTGATGTGATCACAGGAAAAGACACTTCTTCACCAAATCAACGAAACAAACATTGTCATTAGAATACAAACTGCTTCAAACAATGTTGGTTGATGCTGCTTGTGTTGGAAATGATGTGAATGACAGGATTTCAAGTACAGCTCTGCAATAAAATGCTCTTTTACAGTAAATGATTATGCAAAGAAAACCAAGGAATTTTAACTGAAATTCTCCATGTTTTGTTCATGAATATGAGCAATGCAGCTGATTTGACAGGTGGATTCAATAATCACAACACACTCAGTGATGTCTAAACAGACAAAGCCTTCATTTCACAGATCCATCGGTTTTTGTCAGCACAGTTCCAAGCTCTCCATCCCTCAGGTGAGCTCCAACGGAAAGAAACTGCACAGTCCTCGTTGTCTAAAGGTTGGTGCATCCAGTAGCTGATGGAAGAAATCAGAAATCAGAAAATCTTTATTGTCATTATACCAAAAAGCATAATGAAATTGTGTGCATTTCCATTTCCAGTGCCTTTCAATAGAAAGAATAAAAGGAGAAATAACTAAAACAAAAACAGTCAGTGAAAAAAAACAAAAAACAAAACAAAAAAACAATAAATATACAGTAAGTTAAAGAACGTTGTCTTTTCCTGGACAGTGCAGCTGGCAAACCACACTGTGATGCAGTTCGTCAGTACATTTTCCACAGAGCATCTGTAGAAGGACACCAGCAGTTCCTTGTTTAGGGCGTTGTTTTTCAGTACCCTTAAAAAGTGGAGCCGCTGCTGTGCCTTCTTGATCAGCGCAGTAGTGTTGGATTTCCAGGTGAGGTCATCA
Source organism: Myripristis murdjan (assembly GCF_902150065.1). NCBI lineage: Eukaryota > Metazoa > Chordata > Actinopteri > Holocentriformes > Holocentridae > Myripristis > Myripristis murdjan. The sequence goes on along the minus strand of NC_043995.1, from coordinate 30,923,893 downwards.
TTCAGGTGAAGGCCCAGGAACTTAAAAACAGATTTTTAAGTTCCAGATTTTTTGTCTTGGTCTTTTTTGTTTTTAAGACCAGGTTATTGGCGCTGCACCATGATAATAGTTTTTCCACCTCATCCCTGTATGCAGACTCATTGTCTCACGATAGAGTTGCTTGGGTGGGTGGGGGTACAGAGTCATGGGTGTACAGAGTGTAGAGTAGAGGGCTCAGCACACAACCTTGGGGGGAGCTGGTGTTGAGGCGGAGTGCTGGGGAAAGGTGAGACCCTACTTTAACTCTGTGGGCAGTTGGTGAGGAAGTCCTTAATCCAGATGCAGGTGGAGTGTGGGAGGCCAAGGTTGATTCATTTGTTTACCAGTATGTCACGAATGACTGTGTTGAATGCCGAGCTGAAGTCAAGGAAGAGAAGCCTGGCATAACTGTTCTTCTGCTCCAGGTGGGTCAGGGTTGTGTGGAGGGCTATGGCAATGGCATCCTCTGTTGATCTGTTTTTCCTGCATGCGAACTGGTGGGTGTCAAGTGAAGGTGGAAGTGCTTGGATGATGTGAGGTCTGACCAGTTTCTCAAAGCACTTGGTAATGACCGGAGTGAGAACCAGAGAGGTCTGTAGTCATTTAGGCTGTTGATGGTGGTCTTTTTTGGGACAGGGATAATGGTTGAGGATTTCAGGCAGGATGGGACAGTGGCCTGTGCTAGGGAACGACTGAATATTTCAGTGAAAACCCCCAAGAGCTGGTCAGCGCACTCCTTAAGAACCCTCCCATGGACGTGCTCGGGTCCTGCTGCTTTCCTGGGGTTTACTTTCCTAAGCACACGCCTCACCTCATGCTCCTCCACTGTGAAGGTGTGGCTGGTGTTACCTGGTGGAAGATGTGATGAAGCCGCTGCTGAGGTTATGCTCAAAGCGAGCAAAGAAGAAGTTAAGCTCCTCTGCTAGCGCAGCATTTCCATCTACCACGTTGGATCTGGGTTTGTGGTTTGTGATGTTTTGGACCCCCATGGTCCTCAATCTTGTTTTTGTAGACCAGCTTGGCCTGTCTGATGCCCCTTTTCAGGTTTGCCCTGACTGCACTGTACAGAGACATGACACCGGACCTGAAGGTGGAATTTCTTTCCCTAAGCAGGGTCCTGACTTCTCTTGTCATCCAGGGTATACCCAGATGCATTTTTCAACGGTGATACGGTGCTTGATGTAGAAGAGTACAGATGTGGTGTACTCCTCCAGGTCCTGAGATTCAAAGATGCTCCAGTCTGTGTTTTCAAAACTCTCCCGTAGCTGTGAGGAGGCACCATCAGGCCATGTCTGAATAGTTTTTGAGGTGGGGGGGCTTTCTTCCTGAGAGGGGTGTAAGCTGGTAACATAAACAGGGATATGTGGTCCGACCGGCCCAGGTGGGGTGTTGGAATAGACCAGAGAACGACCGATTAATCAGCAGGCCGATAGTATCGGGCCCCATCGATAGTATCGGCCAAACATTACTAAAACGAGCTGAGCACGCACCACGGTCACGGAAACACGTGTGGCTCTCTGCAGAGATTGCAGAGTTATGTTGGTGAAGAGCATATGTCAGGCTTTTCTCAGGGGGGAGGGAGTGTGACAACCTGCATTACATCACAAGCTGACCACCAGTACACACACCCCGAACTCGTCATACGTTCGCACATCAATTCAAGTTACATCTGAAACTGTCAAGGTAAATAAACATCCCTTAACCTATGTCTGATTAAAAGAAACCAAAACGTCTTTTAGTTAAAAGGAAGACATGATGAATGTTGTGATTATGAGTTGTCTGATAATGACTGATTTGAGTTGTGACTTAAAAAGACTGATAATACAGCAAACCTTTTTTCACCTTAAAACTCCAAGTGTTGTGTATGTTGTGTATTGAATTTGTGTGTCATTCAATATGGGATGTATTATGTTGCCATATATGTCCTTTGTGAGGGTTTGGTACATATATTTAAACTGACTTGACTGAACTAAAATCCAAATGCCAGGAGAGAGACCTGGCTGGCACCCCAAATAAACACACAAAACTCGTCCTTAAAAAAACCCCAAACTGTCCCAAACTGGCTTCGATTTTTCTGGAAGGTGCACCTCAGCACAAGATATCTATGTAAATTCATAAGGTTATTACATTAGAAGTTGACATCATTGCTTGTCCGTTCTGACTCTAACGGTACGTTAACGGCACTATTGGCCCCTCTCTCTTTTGACTATTGGCCAAGTAATCAACTATCGGCAAATAATCGGCTATCAGCCTTTTTCAGGATAACTACTATTGGCACTTTCGGCTTTCGGCCAAATCCACTATCGGTCGTTCTCTAGAATAGACCTATAGCCCTGTTTCATGTTAGAGTAAACTTTGTCAAGTAGGATTTTCCCTCTGGTGGCACAGTTCACATGCTTATGGAATTTGGGAAACACTACTTTTAAGTCTACGAGGTTGAAGTTCCCCGCTATTATGTGTACTGCTTCTGGGTATTTGTTCAGTTGGGTGGAAATGGCGCTGTGTAGAAGGCTAAGGGCCGTGTTAGCATTAGCATCGGGAGCTATGTACATGGCTATGATTAGAACAGCTGATGAAAACTCACCGGGAGGGAATAAGGGTCTGCATGTTCTGCAAGAACATGATTGTTAGAAAACTGTTGACAGATTTTATGACTCATGGTGTTTAGAAATGTGTCTTACCTTTCAGTCAGATCACTTCCATCGACCCACTTCCAGACCCCACTTGTTCTTCTCAAGCCAATCCAGTAGCCGTATAAATCACTGTCACTGATTTCATGGATGAATTCCTGATGAATAATCAGAGATGTTTCAGTACCACATTAAATTGGACAAATTGTGACTTTTGGACTCTTCTGTCATGTTCCCTTTACCTGCTCCTGTTTATTTTCTATCACAACCAAATCTGCATTCCTCTGCCTGCAGTCTTCTCCAGCTTCTTCCCAGGTTTTCAATTCACGATAATTATTTGTTGTTATAACCAGATAACAGCTGGACTCGGACGGTGAGAGAAGCCAGCCCCTCTGACAAGGATTACATCGTCTCTCTGAGAGAAATAAGAGAGACAAATCAACAAACATGATTATTGATTACTGATTTCAGTATTATCACTATAATCATAATATCATTTTGGTGACCATGCTGAAGTGGTTTTCAGATTACCTTCCTTGTCTCCTGTTTTGGGGCAGTAGGCATCAAGGATCCTCTGTGGCTGAGTCAAGTTGAGCTCAGTCCTCTCTCTCCTCAACTTCTCCACTTGTCTCTCTAAGGCGCTCTTCTCCATCTGCAGCTGCTGACTTTCTGAAGTCAGGATGCTGTTGTTTTGTCTCAGGTCACCAGTGAGGAACGTCTGATCGCTGCTGTTCTTCCTTAAGTCAGTGATTTCTGAGCTGAGGTTGTTGATGATGCTGGTCAGGTTGTTTTCTTTCAACTGTTGCAGCACCTTTGCATCACTGTCATTTCCTGCAGCAGGAACTGCAACTTAAAAATCGGCGAGATAAGTACTGCAGGTTTGCTTAACCTCCTGGAAGTTTGGCTTTTCTTATTAAATCTCTGTCAAAATTACATCAGAGACCCCCTTCTTTTATTATGTGTGTGTTCTTACGGTAGAAACAGAGTGTTACGATGGCCGTGATCAAGACAACACAAAGAATCCCCAAACAGCACGCCACCAGCTGAACACCGTGACGTCCTCTCACTGGCTTGTCGCCTAAAAATCCTGTTGATGGCAAACATCAGTGAACAGAAACAGCTTCAGGATATTTCTAAGGCATTTCTGATTATTTGGCAGTTTATTATGCAGAGAGAAGGGAATGATGTGGGGCAGGTGGGGCTGATTTTAAACTACTAACCTGTTACCACTTGTGACTCACTGACTCATATAACACAACAGTGATCAGTGTTGAGGAGGAGCTAGTCACATGTAAGTAGAGTAACTAGTTACATGTAACTAGTAACATGCAATTAAATTCCCAAATAAGTGTAATTGTAATCAGTTACAGTTACTGAGAAGAACATGTTTTTAATGTAACTGATTACAAAGTGTTTGGGTAAAAAGCTTACATGTGGTATATAATTTTCATTCTGTTGCTTTGCATCTTCCTGCTATGCAGGAATTGTGGGACAGCCGTTGGTACAAATTCGAAGTCGGAGCTGTTTCTACGTCTGGACAGGCTCCATTCATTTGATGGTATGAGAGACTTGTTTTTGATTGGCTCTCTTGTTTGAATTTGCCCTGCCTCTTGTCTGCCAATCAAATCAATGCCCATCGCTCTAAGCAGCTGGTCTGAGAGCAGACCATCTGGGCTGACCTCCTTATCCTGCTGCCAGAGCGACCCGGTCCCGGATCAGTGGCAGAAAGTGAAGATGAAGAAGATGAAGAAGATTCTTAATTTGCTTGTGTTTTGTCTACTGTACCTGAATGTGTTTTCTTTAGTTGCAGTGCACTGAGCTCTCAGTGCCACTGCACTCTGCATCTTTATTGCACAATTTAAACCATTTGTTAGAAAAGTATAATGTAACAAGTTGCATTACTTTGATAATGTAATTTAAATAATTAAAATAGTTTCACGTGTTACATTTTTAACGAGGTAACTAGTAATCTGCAACATGTTACATTTCAAAAGTGACCTTCCTAACCCTGACACTGATCATAAAGCTTTTCCATTGCCTGTTCTAAGCGCTCAGGGTGTGATCGCCCCCCTGCTACTCAGGAAGTGATGCGTTTCATGTTTGTGGTTTGCTTGCAATAAACAGAAGTAGAACTGGGCACTCAGCATCATCAGCTGAACAGACAATGAAAAGAGCCTGTCTCTGACTCTGATGGGCAGCTGCTCAATACAAGCCTGAAAATGTCCTGGCCGTGGTCGTGTCACTAGTTTTTCTCCCTGTTTTTCCTTGTCCTGAACTTTGTGTTCAAGATTACATTTGCTCTCATTGGAATCTAACCATGTGTTTTTTCCCGTGCCATAGGATCACTGAAAAAGTCCTTTTTTACCACTTCAGCTCTGAGTCTGCGTCCAGAATTTGGGTTCACCTTGTTGATTGTGACAGAAAAACTTTTTGCATCTTGAAAAATACTAACAATAACAGTAGTAGTACTTGTAACAGTACTAGGAGCATTAGTACAGCTGTAGTAAGAGCAGCAGTAGTAGTGGTAGCTGCAGTAGCATAACTACCAGAAATAGTAATAATAGCAACAGTAGTTGTATTTGCAGTAATAGTAGTAGTAATAGTATTATTCCATTTGGAAAAAGGGAAATAATTCTGATTATTGAATAAATTCCTTGACATGAACTCACCTTGTGTATCTGTATTTAGATCTGCTGTGTTGCCCTGAACCTTCACGTCATCATACACGGTTTCCTCCTCACGTTTAGCTGACAGGTGGAAAATAATAAGACAATAATCTTTTGCAATTACATAAAGGAAGACATTCGATCCGTATCAAGAGTGGACTCTCTCTTTGTGATCTGCCAAATGTCAAAAATGACTCTTACCTTTGGATGTGGAGGGCTTGTTAGCTTTGAAAACAATGGAAGCGTAATTAAGCTCTCCCTCCATCGCTCAGACTCAACAGCTTCTCTCTCTGTCCAGAAGCTGTGTGGCTTCTGCTCGGAGAAGTCACACACTGTAACAAAAAAAAAACAAAAAACAAGTTCCTGCCTTGCAGGAGGAGGCAGTTGTTTCCTCTGCTCAGTCCATCAGCCTCAGCTGTCAGATGATCATCTTTTGGCAAAGGCTGTGTGACAAACTCCTTCACAGCAGTAACTCTGACAACATACACTATATTACCAAAAGTATTCGCTCACCCATTCAAATGATCAGAATCAGGTGTCCTAATCACTTGGCCTGGCCACAGGTGTATAAAATCAAGCACTCAGGCATGCAGACTGTGAAACAAGACATTTGTGAAAGAATGGGCCGCTCTCAGGAGCTCAGTGAATTCCAGCGTGGAACTGTCATAGGATGCCACCTGTGCAACAAATCCAGTCGTGAAATTTCCTCGCTCCTAAATATTCCACAGTCAACTGTCAGCTCTATTATAACAAAATGGAAGCGTTTGGGAACAACAGCAACTCAGCCACAAAGTGGTAGGCCACGTAAAGTGACGGAGAGGGGTCAGCGGATGCTGAAGCGCATAGTGCAAAGAGGTCGCCGACTTTCTGCACAGTCAATTGCTACAGAGCTACAAACTTCATGTGACCTTCAGATTAGCCCAAGTACAGTACGCAGAGAGCTTCATGGAATGGGTTTCCATGGCCGAGCAGCTGCAGCCAAGCCACACATCACCAAGTGCAATGCAAAGCGTCGGATGCAATGGTGTAAAGCACGCCGCCACTGGCCTCTAGAGCAGTGGAGACGCGTTCTCTGGAGTGATGAATCACGCTTTTCCATCTGGCAATCTGATGGACGAGTCTGGGTTTGGAGGTTGCCAGGAGAACGGTACATTTCAGACTGCATTGTGCCGACTGTGAAATTTGGTGGAGGAGGAATTATGGTGTGGGGTTGTTTTTCAGGAGCTGGGCTTGGCCCCTTAGATCCAGTGAAAGGAACTTTGAATGCTTCAGGATACCAAAACATTTTGGACAATTCCATGCTCCCAACCTTGTGGGAACAGTTTGGAGCGGGCCCCTTCCTCTTCCAACATGACTGTGCACCAGTGCACAAAGCAAGGTCCATAAAGACATGGATGACAGAGTCTGGTGTGGATGAACTTGACTGGCCTGCACAGAGTCCTGACCTGAACCCGATAGAACACCTTTGGGATGAATTAGAGCGGAGACTGAGAGCCAGGCCTTCTCGACCAACATCAGTGTGTGACCTCACCAATGCGCTTTTGGAAGAATGGTCAAAAATTCCTATAAACACTCTCCTCAACCTTGTGGACAGTCTTCCCAGAAGAGTTGAAGCTGTAATAGCTGCAAAAGGTGGACCGACATCATATTGAACTCTAAGGGTTAGGAATGGGATGGCACTTCAGTTCATAGTATGAGTAAAGGCAGGTGAGCGAATACTTTTGGTAATATAGTGTACATGTGGCTTCCTGACTTCACTGTTGCATTAGCAAAATAAAAAAAGTCTTTTCTCTGATGATGCTGAGAGGTGGTATTATGAGCCTTGTGAGCAGATAACTGTGCAAAGACACGCTGCTTTGTCTGTTAAAATACAGGAAAAACAAACCACTGTGACTGTGGTTTTGTCTACTTATGGTGCAAAGATTGTTCAACACTTGTCCACTCATCAGCATATTCAGACTTTTAAAGTGGACAAATGCACCAGCATGAAGTGTGTGTGTGTGTGTGTGTGTGTGTGTGTATGTGTGTGTGTGTGTGTGTGTGTGTGTGTGTGTGTGTGTGTGTGTGTGTGTGCATGCTGCTGCTTATTACTGAGACAACCAGTGTTTTTAACATGTTTATGTGCTGTTTGGCTAAGATTCATAATTTGCTCCCTGACGGAGCTGCTTTACCGCTGGACTGAAGCCTTTATGAGTGCTGATGCAGCAAATTTGGACTCTGATATTCACTGTTAGGAGAGCTGAATTGTATTTTTGCTCACATACGTTGATGTGAGTTGTGTGTGTGCTTTACAAAAATACATATATTTTTGTGAGGCACTGAGACCAAATGATGAAATTAATAAGTAAACTAAATAAAATAAATTAGGCTTGGGTGGCCGATCCACCCTAAAGTATTGTCTGAGACAGAAGATGCTGAAGGGAGGATGGAGATGTGACAGGAGGGCCTGTTTCAGTCCCAGGCCCTTTACACTTTTAACACATTTCACACCACTCAAAAGTAAAGCAGTTTGAATTTACCAGCAGGGATGTACAGCTGCAAAATACAAGATATTTTTATAAATAAGAGACATGTGCAGAGCGGGGACACTAGGACTCAGTTTCACAATTTGTCCAATGAAGGTGAGAGATCACCTGGACCAGAGCTCGTGAGTGGACTCTTACTGTCTTGATTTGATGGATTTCCTGTTGAAACAGGAAGTTAGGGCGGGACATGGTGCAGGGAAGGATCACTCACAAGTGCAAACCAACAGGATCTCAGTTTGGGAGAGAGACAGACTTTTATTTTGAAGGGATGCGGTAGATGAGAGAGGATGTTTAAAAATTTGTGAAGGTTGTACCAGTTGAAATTTGACTTTCCAGCCACAAGTACAGGGTGCTGTCACTATATGAGATGCTCTGCTTTACAGGAAGTGGAGGTCATGTGAGGTCATTTCATGGAGACTTCATTTAAGAGGCTCATGGAGAACACAGGTGGGTCAGCTTCATCCCTGCTCCTGTGAGCGCTCCTCATGCTGTTGGCAAGCCAAACCAACTTTTTATTGTGTGTTTTAAATCACATAAGGAGAGGAAATGTTTGCTGCACTGCCCTCTAGAGGCTGAAACTGTCAGTCACGTTGCACTGGTGGCTGCACTGAGTCAGTGATGCAACAGCAGGGATTTTGAGCAGCTGTCAGTGGTAAAATACCTGCGGCTGTACCTTTTATGCCCTTATTCATGATATTTACATTTGACCATTTTCATCCAAAAACACTAAGACACTAAAAGTCAGACTAAGAAAAGCTTTGGAGAGTTTGACCCCTCCACTCAGTGGTGAGGAAATTTTGGGACACTTCCTTTACATAAAGAAGTGATGTTAAATAATGAATCATTAAACACATAAATAAAATGTGTCTGTCTCCCAAAATCAACAGTTTCTGATCTATTAAATATAAAAAGTGCAGTTAACTGTGAAATTGTGCAGTGTTGGATATGTCTAACTTTTCATCAAAGCTTCAGAGAGCTGAGTTGATGTCCTGCTGTGATCTGTCACTATCTGCTGCAGTGTGGAGAGACGCCCACCAGAGGGAGGCACTGAGGTCAAAATCCAACACTACCCTGCTTTAATCAAACCACCAATATATTCAACAGTACAACTCTAGAATATGGGAGGAGGGTTTGGGAATCCTGATTGAGATTTTGTTTATTATTATATGGTAAGGTAAAGTACTGTAGTAAAGTTTCTGTTTTTTTTTTTTTTTTTTTTTTTTTTTTTTTTTAATATGCTTTTCTCTTCAGTGTGTGTTGTTTTCACTCTCCTGATGTGTTGTTCTGTGCATAGAGTTGATTTGTTTCTGGAACTGGTTTTGAAGAGCATTCACTTCTCAAAGATCACTTTTCACTCAATCAGACTGACAAAAATCAATGGAACATTAAACTCAAGACTTGCATTTAGGACTCGCATTGTCCTATAATGAAGAATACATATAAATCACTGTATTTTTTTGAGTATCAAGTGAGAAAATTTTAACTGATATAATATTAGGCCAATGTGTGATAGACGTTATATCAGGTGTTTTATCAGGTGTTTTAGATGTGGTACCAGCAGCGTCAAACGAACTTCACAGCAAATTTGGAGCCAGCATAAAAATATCATTCAAAGTGTCATGCAGCTGCTGTGGCTTATTATTCTGGTATTATTCTTGTATTTTGTGGATAATATATGTTACAGGATCCTGTCTGATGAGATCCTTTCCTACGTGATTAAAGTTCATGTTAAATCTTCAATTGGCAATTTGAGGTAAAAATAAATAAATAAATAAATAAACTCATGCACACATAGAATATGGTTAAGATTTCAGCAGGTTTACTTGCAGAGATGTTGAACACAGTGATCAGGTTGGGAGGTTACAGATTGCATTTTAACATGGTAACAGTGATGTGATCACAGGAAAAGACACTTCTTCACCAAATCAACAAAACAAACATTGTCATTAGAATACAAACTGCTTAAATGATTGTGTAAATTGCGTAAAAAAATGCAGAAATAATTATACAAAGTTAATAAAGCAATTTTAACTGAAACTCTCCATGATTTGTTCATGATTAAGAGCAATCCAGCTGATTTCTCTACAGGTGGATTCAATAATCACAACACACTCAGCAATGTCTGAACAGACAAAGCCTTCATTTCACAGATCCATCGGTTTTTGTCAGCACAGTTCCAAGCTATCCATCCCTCAGGTGAGACCCCCTGGACAGAAAGTGCACAGTCTTTGTTGTCTAAAGGTTGGTATATCCAGTAGCTGATGGAAGAACATGATGGTTAGAAAACTGTTGACAGATTTTATGACTCATGGTGTTTAGAAATGTGTCTTACTTTTCAGTCAGATCACTTCCATCGACCCACTTCCAGACCCCACTTGTTCTTCTCAAGCCAATCCAGTAGCCGTAGGAACTCCTGTCACTGTCCTCATGACTGATTCCACGGATGAATTCCTGATGAATAATCAGAGATGTTTCAGTACCACGGACACATTGAGACTTTTGGACTCTATTTTTTTTTTTTTTTTTTTTTTTTTTTACTGCTTCAAGCTCAGTTTGTGACATCGATGCTTCTCTCTGTTCCTGTCATGTTCCCTTTACCTGCTCCTGTTGATTTTCTATCACAACCAAATCTGCATTCCTCTGCCTGCAGTCTTCTCTAGCTTCTTCCCAGGTTTTCCGTTCATTAAAATTATTTGTTCTTACAACCAGATAACAGTTGGACTTGGACGGGGAGAGAAACCAGCCCTCCTGACAAGGATTACACCGTCTCTCTGAGAGAAATAAGAGACAAATCAACAAACATGATTTTTGATTTGTGATTTCAGTAGTATCACTATAATCATAACATCATTATTGTGACCATGCTGAAGTGATTTTCAGATTACCTTCCTTGTCTCCTGTTTTGGGGCAGTAGGCATCAAGGATCCTCTGTGTCCGAGTCAAGCTGTCATTGGCTGAGCTGAGGCACAGTAGGTTCTGATTGGCTGCTGCTGCAGCTGTCTGGTTTTCTCTCAGCTTGGCCATATTGTCAGAAATGAGCAAGGTAACTGCAGAGAAGGACACAGAAAAACCTCGGCTGTCAAATCAGCCACAAAATAAGAATCTGTTGTACTGTCACTGTGGAACATGGTATTACAAATCATTTCAGTTCAACTGGCCTTCATGTAGAAGTTATTATAACTTTTGATGCTCCGAGTCCAACCTCACTTTATTTTACAGAGTAAAGCTGACAGGACTGCATCTAAATATGAATTAGGACAATATGTCCTGTTTATGTGACAGAATAAATGTTGAGTCAATACTCACAGTAGAAACGAAGGGCCATGATGACTAAGAATATCAGCCAACACACCGATACCAGTGGAAAGACGGAGAGAAGGAGGGAGTCTTCTCATCTAGCAGAGACAAAGAGTCCAGTCAGATCACCTGAACAGCTGATACAAAACACTTTCATGTGAGTCATATTTTTTTAAGCATTAAACACACATCTTTTGAAATATACCACATATTGTATTTGATTCTTAACTTTACTCCAAATGTCATCTGTTTTACAGAATCATAATCATGTTGATTTCAAAATTTACCTGAAAAGTCTGGATTTTTGTCAGTAGTGTGTTCCACTGCATGAACAGAGTCCTCCCCATCCTCAATTGTCTCTGACAAATCATACATGATAAAAAACTGAACATCAGAACAATGTACAGGGAAAATACACTAGCAACATATTAAAATAAAAATGGTAGTAGTATTTGTTGTACTTTGGTAACTGCATCATTCAAACACGCAAACATTTGCATCACAGAATCAGTCAGATTAGTGGTAAATCATCTGGTTTTGTGTTCAAGATGAGAACTTGTGCAGATTAGGTGTAGAGAGCGTCTTACCTGCAGACAGATAAACATTAGGATTTTTGAAAAGAACGGCCTGCGCGTTTGGTTTTCTGTTCATCCTGCTCACATCAGAGGGATCGCCAACAGTCTGATAGGAGGCTTGCAAGTTCATTCTTTATGTTGAGGGCGTGCCAGTGTGTTATTGTTCACGGAAACTGCTCAGTTATTTTTAACTTGTGCTTTGAAGTTTTGACAGTTTAGGTGAAGAAGATGAGCACATTTCCTACATTTCTCTCAAGTTGTTAAGCCTTGTTTGTGTGACTCGTGCATCTTGTTTTGGTGCTGAAGTTGTGAACTTGCCTTGAATTCTCAGAGGGAAATCATGCTCTCGTCCTTAACAATCACATATCCGCTTATGTCTATCATTAAAATCATGTAGCCACTTTTATTCTATATTCATGTATATTTTCTGTTTGCATTTTGTTATGCGAGCTTGTGCCAGTGTGTAGTTCAGTGTGTGTGTGTGTGTGTGTGTGTGTGTTGGTGTGCAGGAAACACAAACACTCCCAGGCTGCACTGTCCTCGCTGCTGAGTTGAGGTGTTTCTTTGAACTCATCACACTCACCACTTTGTATCTAATGAGCTGATGAGAAGACAGGAAGGCCTTGTTTTCTGCTCGGTGACAGTCCTAACCAGTCAGAGTTTAACCAAGACAAATGACATGTAATGATATGTGACCAGGAGGTGTAAAGGGGGGGATACTTTATGCACTGCAGCCCTGCTATAATACACCTATCCATACATTATGATATCCCTCTCTGTGCTATAATGTCAACTCTTTGTATTATAATATCCTATATGGAAATGTAATATATGACACATATGCCGCTATATCAAGAAGGATATTGACAGCGTATAGTCTGAATGACTACAAGCCAATTTCACTCACTCCGCTGATCTCAAAATGCTTTGAGGGGGTGATCCTGTCCCATATTAAGCGTACCATCCCTGTCACCCTGGACCAGCACCAGTTTGCTTACCGAGCGAACAGGTCGACTGAAGACAACATCAGCATCACCCTACACACAGCCCTCCAACACCTGGAGAAATCTAACACATATGTTAGGCTTTATCTATGACCAGGATTAAAATAATAATAATAATAAAAATCATTACTTTTGCTGCAAACAAGGCCAGAGAGGAACGTTTGGCAATTGGAGGTAAAAATTTAATTGCAATAAAAATAAACTCATACACACATAGAATATGGTTAAGAATTCAGCAGGTTTACTTGGAGAGATGTTGAACACAGTGATCAGGTTGGGAGGTTACAGATTACATTTTAACATGGTAACAGTGATGTGATCACAGGAAAAGACACTTCTTCACTAAATCAAAATAAACATTGTCATTAGAATACAAACTGCTTCAAACAATGTTGGTTGATGCTGCTTCTGTTGGAAATGATGTGAATGACAGTATTTCAAGTACAGCTCTGCAATAAAATGCTCTTGTACAGTAAATGATTATGCAAACAAAAAAAAAGAAATTTTAATTGAAACTCTCCATGTTTTGTTCATGAATATGAGCAATCCAGCTGATTTCTCTACAGCTGGATTCAATAATCACAACACACTCAGCAATGTCGAAACAGACAAAGCCTTCATTTCACAGATCCATCGGTATTTGTGAGCACAGTTCCCAGCTATCCATCCTTTAGGTGAGCTCCACTGGACAGAAACTGCACAGTCCATGTTGTAATAAGGTTCATATATCCAGTAGCTGATGGAAGAACATGATGTTTAGAAAACTGTTGACAGATTTTATGACTCATGGTGTTTAGAAATGTGTCTTACCTTTCAGTCAGATCACTTCCATCGACCCACTTCCAGACCCCACTTGTTCTTCTCAAGCCAATCCAGTAGCTGTAGGAACTATCATAAGTAGACTCATGTCTTATTTCCTGGATGAATTCCTGGTGAATAATCAGAGATGTTTCAGTACCACATTCAAATGGACACATTGTGACTTTTGGACTTTTTTTTTTACAATTTCAAGCTCAGTCTGTGACATCGACGCTCCTCTCTGTTCCTGTCATGTTCCCTTTACCTGCTCCTGTCCATTTTCTATCACAACCAAATCTGCATTCCTCTGCCTGCAGTCTTCTCCAGCTTCTTCCCAGGTTTTCCAGTCACGATATGTACCGTGTACAACCAGATAACAGCTGGAATTGGATGAGGAGAGAATCCAGCCCTCCTGACAAGGATTACACTGTCTCTCTGAGGGAAATAAGAGAGACAAATCAACAAACATGATAACTGATTTGTGATTTCAGTATTATCACTATAATCATAAAATCATTTTTGTGATCATGCTGAAGTGGTTTTCAGATTACCTTCCTTGTCCCCTGTTTTGGGGCAGTAGGCATCAAGGATCCTCTGTGTCCGAGTCAAGCTGAGCTCAGTCCTCTCTCTCCTCAGCTTCTCCACTTGTCTCTCTAATGCGCTCTTCTCCATCTGCAGCTGCTGACTTTCTGAAGTCAGGATGCTGTTGTTTTGTCTCAGGTCACCAATGAGGACCGTCTGATCGCTGAGAACCCTCCTCAAGCTGTCACTGGCTGAGCTGAGGCACAGTAAGTTCTGATTGGCTGCAGCTGTCTGGTTTTCTCTCAGCTTGGCCATATTGTCAGAAATGAGCGAGGTAACTGCAGAGAAGGACACAGAAACGTCTCAGCTGTCAAATCAGCCACAAAATAAGAATCTGTTGTACTGTCACTGTGGAACATGGTATTACAAATCATTTCAGTTCAGCTGGCCTTCATGTAAAAGTTATTATAACTTTTGATGCTTTGAGTCCAACCTCACTTTATTTCACAGACCAACTGTAAAGCTGACAGGACTGCATCTAAATATGAATTAGGACAGTATGTCCTGTTTCTGTGACAGAATAAATGTTGAGTCAATACTCACAATAGAAACGAAGGGCCATGATGACTAAGAATATCAGCCAACACACCGATACCAGTGGAAAAGACGGAGAGAAGGAGGGAGTCTTCTCATCTAGCAGAGACAAAGAGTCCAGTCAGATCACCTGAACAGCTGATAGAAAACACTTGAGTCATATTTTCTTTAGCATTAAACACACATCCTTTGAAATGTACTACATATTGTGTTCAACTTTTACCTTTACCCCAAATGTCATCTTTTTATAGCATCATAATCATAATCATGTGGATTTCAAATTTTACCTGAAAAGTTTGGATTTTTGTCAGCAGTACGTTCCACTGCATGAACAGAGTCCTCCCCTTCCTCAATTGTCTCTGACAAATCATACATGATAAAAAAAAAAACTCAACATCAGAACAATGTACAGGGAAAATTCATCAGCAACATAATAAAATAATTATGGTAATAGTATTTGTTGTACTTTGGTAACTTAATTATTAAAACACAGAAACGTTTGAATCACACAATCAGTCAGATTAGTGGTAAATCATCTGGTTTTGTGTTCAAGATGAGAACTTGTGCAGATTAAGTATAGAGAGCGTCTTACCTGCAGACAGATAAACATTAGGATTTTTGAAAAGAACGGCCTGCGCATTTGGTTTTCTGTTCATCCTGCTCACATCAGAGGGATCGCCAACAGTCTGACAGGAGGCTTGCAAGTTAAGTCTTTATCTTGAGAGGATGCCAGTGTGTTATTTCTCACGGAAACTGCTCAGTTATTTTACAGTTCTGCTTTGAGGTTTTGACAGTCTTATTTAGGTGAAGCAGGTTAGCACATTTCCAACATTTCTCTGAAGTTGTTAAGCCTTGTTTGTGTGACTCTTGCCGTGAATTCAAGCATGTCCCTTTTTTCATGACAAATTCAGGGAAAAACCAACATAACACGTCTGACATAAAGCCAGGTAAGTGGCCACCTGGAGCCTCCCGAGCAGCTTCAATGCTCTTCAATGCCCAAAAATGGAGCGAACTCAGAGGGAAATTATGCTCTCATCCTTAAAAATGACATATCTGCTTATGTGTATCATTAAAATCATGACCCCACTTTTATTCTATATTCATGCACATTCTGTGTTTACATTTTGTAATGCGAGTTTGTGCCAGTGTGCAGTTCAGTGTGTGTCTGTGTGTGTGTGTGTGTGTGTATGTGTGTGTGTGTGTTGGTGTGCAGGAAACAGAAACACTCCCAGGCTGCACTGTCCTCGCTGCTGAGTTGAGGTGTTTCTTTGAACTCATCACACTCACCACTTTGTATCTAATTAGCTGATGAGGAGACAGGAAGGCCTTGTTTTCTGCTCGGCGACAGTCCTAACCAGTCAGAGTTTAACCAAACCAAATGATATGTAATGATATGTGACCAGGAGGTGTAAAGGGGGGGACTTTCCCACGTCCTTTGAGTTAACCAACACTGAGCAATAAATAATTCCATGACACACCGAAACGTCGGAAATGAATGTTTCATTGCAAGTTTGGCAGTGTTTGGGAGTCTGCAACTTTGGATCCACTTGTCCCTCTCTCACACACCTGTCTCATGAAATTTGTGTGTGTTGTGTTCTTCAGGGTCTCAGCGTGGTCATCCTGGAAGAGACGACTCCCATCAGGACAGACATGTTTCCTCTCAGGATAAAAGATGATCACTCAGAATAACTTCCTATTGATTTGGAGTGAGCCTTCCCTCTGAGGGGACAAGTGGAAAATGCACCCCTCAGGCCCTTAGTGGTCTCTGGGTGGACTCGTCCATGTGTCCAGAATATGGTGAAGGACGACTCGCCTGACCACATCACTTTTTCTCCACATCTCTGTAGAGCCATGCCACTCAACGCTCAAATGTGTGTTTGTCTTTATAATGAGGCTTTATCCACTGCAGCCCTGCTATAATACCCCTCTCCATACACTATAATATCCCTCTCTATATGCTATAATGCCAGCTATTTGTATTAAAATGTCCCATATGGAAATGTAATATATATAATATAATACACACAGTAAAAGTCACAGTAATAGAGGTGTTCATTCAATTCTGGCATTGAGCTCATAGTGGTGCTGTTGGACTGGACTTCAGTTTATTGAGATGAGTTTCTACTCTTCTGTCCCCCTGATGTATATGAACAGGGAGGACAACAAAATAGAAACACCTCTCAATGTAATGTAGTCCAGTACAAGACCTCTGCAAACTACAAGCTCAACAATTAACACAGAGTAAAACTGACACATTCTCCACAAGGTCAACACAAACTGAACATTATAAACTTTATTAAAAGGTAGAATTTATGGCAGAACTGTTGCACTGAACTGCATTAGACTGGACAGGTGGAGCTGATCAAGTGGCCACTGAGTATAGGCTTATAACATATGTGAAGTAGCCATTGTAAAAGTTATTCTACGGGCAGCCAGTGTGGGTCAAAATGCCGCAAACAACTGATTTATTACAATCAGGGTCAAAGCATACATTTTTAACAGTTAAAAAAGGAAAGCTCTTGTTGCAGTGGTGCAGCGCTCCAGTCAGGCCAATGCACAGGAAGTACGCTGTGCTAAAACCAAACCTAAGAAAACACCCCCACCGCCCCAACAGAAAACCACTCACCAAAACAAAAAGCAGAGCCACAGCAAACCTTCAACTCACTGCACCAGCTGCTGCTGGAGCTGCAGGCCAACAGCAGCCACAGCACTAAAAGCAGACCTGTGTTCAAGGGCGGGCTTTAGGGGGCTGTGCCCGCCCTGATCTTCAGCTGGACCTACTGTCTCTTTAAGTTAAATCTCTCTCTCTCTCTCTCTCTCTCTCTCTCTCTCTTTACGTTAAATCTCTGTGATGACTCCCAGGCTATTCTGCATCTTATTGGCTTACCTGATATTACTTTAACCAATCGAACTCGTCTTGCCTAAAACCTGACCAATCCCAACCAAGGAACGCACTGTTCATGTTCACGTGAATGGGAAAGGAGTGAGTGAGGGAGAGAGACTTAAATTAGTCTGTTGAAAAACTTGATAGGAGTGAATTAATTACAAATATGCATGCCAAACAATTTTAAAATTATTTTAGCAAGAACAGTGCCGGCTGCTTAGCTGTGAGGGAGCCCTAAAGAGGCAGGGAATAAACATTTGAAGTCGGTTGGCTATAACGCAAGATTACGGTCTGGACTTCCTGTAGTTTTCTGTTTGCTAGCTAGTTAGTAGCTACAGAAAGCTACACTATAGCTGTGTCCCAATTCAGGGTCTGCATCCTTCGAAGTCTGCATTTGAAGGCCAGTTACGTCACAACACTGCGCGAAGGCCTGTCCCAATTCATCCAAAGTCGAAGGATCCTTCAAATTCACACTTCAAATGCGGCCTCCTTTTCAGCCGTTGGTAGTCGATTCGGAGGATGCACCATGACTATCCTTTGTGGGATCCCGTATCCCAAGATGCTTTGCGTGCTGCTGCTCAGTGGAAAAAATTTAACTGACGGAGTGACCGGACACTCAATTACCTCCGGATCGATTCCTTCTTTCTTTCTTTCTTTCTTCCTCTCTCCTGTGTTGATTCTCTCTTTCTTTCTTACTGTTCTGTCTTGTCTGACAGAAAGAGACGTTATATTTCTGTCTCCGGAGTTTGTCGTCATGGGAACGGCGGTTACGCGACCAGGAAATACTCTGAAGGCTAGACCGTCCCATTTGGTTGATGGGGAGGACGCGTCGTCTGAAGTCCGGGTCCTCCGAAGTCCGGGTCCTCCGAAGTCCGGGTCCTCCGAAGTCCGGGTCCTCCGAAGGCCGCGGACTTCGGAGGTGTTAAGAGTCGTATGTCGAATGAATGATTGTTGGATTTGTTGTGCTTTCATTTATTGAACTGGAAGCTGTCAACTGAATTGCCTGTATGGGATAAATGAAGTTATCTGAATCTGAATTTCTGGTTGCTCTTCATTTAGCAACATGAGCTCTACTGCAGCTAAGTTTAACATTTTCTCTTCCTCAGGTCTCTTTTCTCTTTTCTCTTCCTCTTACCCTTCAACCTCTTTTGCACCTGCTCTAACTCATCATTCATCTTCTTTTCCTGTTGCCTACTTTTCTTCTGTCTGCAGTCTCTGGCCCAATGTCCTTGCTTTCCACATACATAGTATCCTTCATCTCTGCTTGCTGCTCTTTTGCGCTACTTTATGTTTCATTGTCGTAATGCTTCATCTATTTGTCAGTGATGCTGTTGTTGTTTTTTTCCACAAGATCAACTGAATAATAAATATAATAAACCAAAATAATAAATCAGTAAATACATAAATAAATTTAGAGTTTTATAACTCTGTAACTAACTACTGTCAGTCTTTATTTGGTCTTCTAAAACTAGGGTTTCTGTTTTCTTTTTCTTTACCCTTTTTTCTTCTATTAGCTTCTGTTAACCATTCTCTAGCCTGGGGCAGGCCATATTTATCATTTAGCTTTCTATTCCCCTGTCCAACCTTTTGTGTCTTTCACGAGTTTTGAACATGTTTCTGGTGCTAGTTTGCTGGTAAATCCAAACTTTTTCCTCTATATTTTTAGATTTTTTGTGTTCTTTGGATCTTTTTGTTGCATATTTTTGCATCCCCGCTGATTTCAGGTTCTGATTTACAACAGTTACTTCCCATTTTCTATTCCCCTTCAGCAGCCAACCAGTTTGTATGACACATAAGTTCCGAGCAACTGGTCCAATCAGCAAGAATACTGTTTCAGTTATCACCGTTAGGTTTCCAGAGCCAGACAATCTTGTTATCACTGTTAGGTTACCAATTGTCTGTTATTCAGTGCTGAGACACTGCTGAATATCTAGGCTACCCTTTTTGCAACAGCCAATTAGTTTGTATGGCACATACGTCCCGAGCAACTAACCCAGTCAGTGAATGATCAATTCACAGAGACACTGTTGATATGTATATATCTATCTATCTATCTATCTATCTATCTATCTATCTATATAGATAGGTATCTATATTCACCTGTGTTGGATTATGGTGATGTTTTATATATGTATGCCTCTGGTCAGTGTCTTCATATGGTTGACACAGTGTACCATGCATCCTTGAAGTTCATTACAAACTGTAAAGCTCTGACTCACCACTGTGAATTATACGCTCGGGTAGGTTGGCCTGCTCTGGCGATCCGTAGGTTCACACATTGGTATATTTTTATTTATAATTATTTTGAGCTGCTTCCGCCCTATCTATCTGATCTCATTACACAGAAAAAGCACCGGATTGTACTCTCTGCGTTCGCAGGAATTCTCTCTGCTCTCTGAATCAAATGTCCGGACTGAAATTGGGAAGAGGGCTTTCAGTTATTCTGCTCCCTCGACGTGGCATTTGTTGCAGAGTGAACTGAAACTAAAGGACTTGGTGTCAATGAATGTTTTTAAATCAATAATGAGAGATCGTGAATTGAGGTCGATTGAATGTCGTTGTTTTTAGCACATCAGTGTTTATATTAGTTTCCCAGAAAGCTCTGTTTTATTCCTCTTTTGACTTGGTTGTTGTACTGTTGTGTCATTGTATTGTTTTGTGATTTTAACTCTTTCTGTCATGACTCTGTAACTTGGTCTCTCTTGAAAAAGAGATTTTTAATCTCAATGGGACTTACCTGGTTAAATAAAGGTTAATAATAATAAATTTTAACATGGTAACAGTGATATGATCACAGGAAAAGACCCTTCTTCACTAAAAAAAAATCAACTAAATAAACTCATGCACATATAGAATATGGTTAAGAATGCAGCAGGTTTACTTGCAGAGATGTTGAACACAGTGATCAGTTTGGGAGGTTACAGATTACATTAACATGGTAACAGTGATGTGATCACAGGAAAAGACACTTCATCACTAACTAAAAAAAATAAACATTGTCATTAGAATACAAACTGCTTCAAACAATGTTGGTTGATGCCGCTTGTGTTAGAAATTATGTGAATGACAGTATTTCAAGTACTCTTTTACAGTAAATGATTATACAAAGAAAACCAAGCAATTTTAACTGAAATTCTCCATGTTCTGCTCATGAGTATGAGCAATCCAGCTGATTTCTCTACAGGTGGATTCAATAATCACAACTCACTCAGCAATGTCTAAACAGACAAAGCCTTCATTTCACAGATCCATTGGTTTTTGTCAGCACATTTCTCATCTATCCATCCCTTAGGTGAGCTCCACTGGACAGAAACTGCACAGTCCGTGTTGTCTAAAGGTTGGTATATCCAGTAGCTGATGGAAGAACATGATGGTTAGAAAACTGTTGACAGATTTTATAACTCATGGTGTTTAGAAATGTGTCTTACTTTTCAGTCAGATCACTTCCATCAAGCCACTTCCAGACCCCACTTGTTCTTCTCAAGCCAATCCAGTAGCTGTACAAAGTACTGTCACTGGGCCCATCACCGATTTCCTGGATGAATTCCTGATGAATAATCAGAGATGTTTCAGTACCACATTCAAATGAACACATTGTGACTTTTGTAACCCTTTGTTACTGTTTCAAACTCAGTTTGTGACATCGACACTCCTCTTTGTTCCTGTCTTGTTCCCTTTACCTGCTCCTGTTGATTTTCTATCACAACCAAAACTGCATTCCTCTGCCTGCAGTCTTCTGCAGCTTCTTCCCAGGTTTTCCATTCATTGAAATTATTTGTTGTTATAACCAGATAACAGCTGGACTTGGACGGGGAGAGAAGCCAGCCTTCCTGACAAGGATTACGCCGTCTCTCTGAGAGAAATGAGAGACAAATCAAAAAACACGATTACTGATTTGTGATTTCAGTATTATCACCACAATCATGATATCATTGTTGTGACCATGCTGAAGTGGTTTTCAGATTACCCTCCTTGTCTCCTGTTTTGGGGCAGGAGTCTTCAAGTATCCTCTGAGTCCGAGTCAAGCTGAGCTCAGTCCTCTCTCTCCTCAGCTTCTCCACTTGTCTCTCTAAGGCGCTCTTCTCCATCTGCAGCTGCTGACTTTCACCAATGAGGGCCGTCTGATTACTGATGTTATTTTTTAAGTTCATTATTGTTGAGCTGAGGTTGTTGATGATGTTGGTCAGGTTGTTTTCTTTCAACTTTTGCACCACCTTTGCATCACTGTCATTTCTTGCTGCAGGAACTGCAACATCAAAATCAGCAAAATAAAGTCTAACATTGGTTTACTTTGTCAGTCGCTGTTAATGCTCATGAAACATCAAACCACCTGATCTAATTTAGTTTACTGCAGGTTCACGTAACCTCCTGGAAGTTTGGCTTTTCTTATTAAATCTCTCTTAAAATTAACTCAGAGACCCACCACTGCCTTGAGTAACTTTAACGTTTTCTAAATCTGAAAAATAACTCAAAAATACACCAATCATGTTCCACTTATAAATATATATTCATAAAGGACAAACAAAGATCTAGAAATCAAGAATTGGTTTGAAGGAGTGGAGGGAAAACCGTATTCTTTCCCCCGTAGACTGTTATTGACCTGTACGTCTTGAAAATCCAAGTAACTAAATGACTTCTGCAGCCTATTGTGTGCACTGTACAGTCATAGAAAAATATATATATAATAGACCCCATTAAAATCAATAACTAGTGCTGTGAATAAAATACTTTGGGACAAACTAGACTACTTGCACATGGGCATTACTGGTGATAGGAAAAAAAAATTTAATAACACTTTTTCCATTAGGCTCTACCTCCAAATGAGTTAGCTTAAACATCAGAGAATGGCAGTTTCTTTTATCGTGTGTGTATTCTTACGGTAGAAACAGAGTGTTACGATGGTCGCGACCAAGATAACACAAAGAATCCCCAAACAGCACGCCACCAGCTGTACACCGTGACGTCCTCTCACTGGCTTCTCGCCTAAAAATTCTGTTAATGGCAAACATCGGTGAACAGAAATAACAAGAATAATTTTCACTCTCTTACTTTGCATCTTTTTGCTATGCAAGAATGTCTGGACAGCCGTTAGTACAAATTCCAGTGCAACGCCATCAAGGGCTGGAGCTGTTTCTACGTCTAGACAGGCTCCATTCATTTGACTGTATGAGAGACTTGTTTTTGATTGGTTCTCCTGCTTGTATTTGCCCCACCTCTCGTCTGCCAATCAAAGTTATTTATGTCAGTTATGTGTCCCAACTGTCCTGGGAACCCCTTTGGATCCCAGGAGGAGCTGGTGGATGAGGCCCCAGAAAAGACTGTCTGGGCTGACCTCCTCATCCTGCTGCCAGAGCGACCCGGTCCCGGATCAGTGGCAGAAAGTATGATGAAGAAGATGAAGTTTCTTAATTTGCTTGTGTTTTTTTCTTCTGTATCTGAATTTGTTTTCTTTAGTTGCAGTGGCACTGAGCTCTCAGTGCCACTACAACTTTATTGCCCAGTTGAAACCATTCGTTAGAAAAGTATTTAATGTAATAAGTTGCATTACTTTCATTCATTAATTCATCTTCTAAACTGCTTATCCTCACTGGGGTCGCGGGGGTTGCTGGTGCCTATCCCAGCGCTCATAGGGCGAAGGCAAGGAAACACCCCGGACAGGCCACCAGTCCATCGCAGGGCAGACAGACAAACACTGACATTCACACACACAATCACACCTAGGGGCAATTTAGCTTCTCCAATTCACCTTACCTGCATGTCTTTGGATGGCAGGAGGAAACCGGAGTGCCTGGAGGAAACTCACGCAGACACGGGGAGAACATGCAAACTCCACACAGAAAGGACCTTGGGTGGGAATCGAACCCAGGACCTTCTCACTGTGAGGTGACAGTGCTAACCACTGCACCACCGTGCCGCCCTGCATTACTTTGCAGGGCGGCAAAATAGTCATGTTACATTCTTACGAGGGTAACCAGTAATCTGCAACCTGGTACATTTCAAAAGTGACCTTCCTAACACTGACACTGATCATAAAGCTTTTCCACTGCCTGTTCTCAGCGCTCAGGGTGTGATCGCCCCCTCTGCTCCTCAGGAAGTGATGTGTTTCATGTTTGTGGTTTGTTTGCAATAAACAGAAGTAGAACTGGGCACCCAGCATCATCAGCTGAACACACAATGAAAAGAGCCTGTCTCTGACTCTGATGACCAGCTGCTCAATACGAGCCTGAAAATGTCCTGGCCGTGGTCGTGTCACTAGATTTTCTCCGTCCAGCATTTGGGTTCACCTTGTAGATTGTGAAAGAAAAACTCTTTGCATCTTGAAAAATACTAACAATAACAGTAGTAGTACTTGTAACAGTAGTAGGAGCATTAGTACAACTGTAGTAAGAGCAGCAGTAGTAGCAGTAGAAGTGGTAGCTGCAGTAGCATAATTATTAGAAATAGTAATAATAGCAGCAGTAGTAGTTGGGGAAGTAGCAACAGTAGTTGTACTTGCAGTAATAGTAGTAGTAATATTATTATTCCATTTGGAAAAAAAGAAGGAATTCCAATTATTGAATAATTTCCTCTATATGAACTCACCTTGTGTGTCTGTATTTAGATCTGCTGTGTTGCCCTGAACCTTCACGTCATCATACACGGTTTCCTCCTCACGTTTAGCTGTGAGGGCGACAATAATAAGAAAATACTCTATTGCAAATGCATAAAGGAAGACATTTGATCCGTATAAAGAGTGGTCTTTGTGATCTGCCAAAAAATTACTCTTACCTTTGTATGCGGAGGGCTTGTTAGCTTTGAAAACAATGGAAGCGTAATTAAGCTCTCCCTCCATCGCTCAGACTCTACAGCTTCTCTGTCTGTCCAGGAGCTGTGTGGCTTCTGCTCGGAGAAGTCACACGGTGTAAAAAAAAAAAAAAAAAAAAAAAAACAAGTTCCTGCCTTGCAGGAGGAGGCGGTCGTTTCCTCTGCTCAGTCCATCAGCCTCAGCTGTCAGATGGTCATGTTTTGGCAAAGGCTGTGTGACAAACTCCTTCACAGCAGTAACTGTGACAACAAACATGTGGCTTCCTGACTTCACTGTTGCATTAGCAAAATAAAAAGTCTTTTCTCTGATGATGCTGAGAGGTGGTATTATGAGCCTTGTGAGCACATAACTGTGCAAAGACACGCTGCTTTGTCTGTTAAAATACAAGAAAAACAAACCACTGTGACTGTGGTTTTGTCTACTGATGGTGCAAAGATTGTTCAACACTTGTCCACTCATCAGCATATTCACACTTTTAAAGTGAACAAATGCACCAGCATGAAATGTGTGTGTGTGTGTGTGTGTGTGTGTGTGTGTGTGTGTGTATGTATGTGTGCATGCTGCTGCTTATTACTAAGACAACAGCCAGTGTATTTTAACATGTTTATGTGCTGCTAAGATTCATAATTTGCTCCCTGACGGAGCTGCTTTACAGCTAGACTGAAGCCTTTATGAGTGCTGATGCAGCAAATTTGGACTCTGATATTCACTGTTATGACAGATGAATTTCTGCTCTGCTCTCTTAGCCACATCTCCACTGAAAAGGGACTTTTTTGTGTGGTACTTAGACCAAATGATGAAATTAATAAGTAAACAAAATAAATTAGGCTTGGGTGGCCGATCCACCCTCAAGTAATTTCTGAGACAGAAGATGCTGAAGGGAGGATGGAGATGTGACAGTTGTTGTGCAAAATACAAGACGTGTTATAAATAAGAGACATGTGCAGAGCGGGGACACTAGGACTCAGTTTCACAATTTGTCCAATCAAAGTGAGAGATCACCTGGGCCTTTAAAGAGTCCGTGAGTGGACTCGTACTGTCTTGATTTGATGTATTTCCTATTGAAACAGGAAGTTTGGGCAGCACATGGTGCAGGGAAGGTTCACTCACAAGTGCAAACCAGCAGGATCTCAGTTTGCTAGAAAGACAGACTTTTATTTTGAAGGGATGAGGTGGATGAGAGAGGATGTTTAAAGACTTGTGAACGTTGTACCAGTTGAAATTTGACTTTCCAGCCACAAGTACAGGGTGCTGTCACGATATGAGATGCTCTGCTTTACAGGAAGTGGAGGTCATGTGAGGTCATTTCATGGAGACTTTAAGAGGCTCATGGAGAACACAGGTGGGTCAGCTTCATCCCTGCTCCTGTGAGCGCTCCTCATGCTGTTGGCAAGCCAAACCAACCTTTTATTGTGTGTTTTAAATCACATAAAGAGAGGTTTGCTGCACTGCCCTCTAGAGGCTGAAACTGTCAGTCACATTGCAGTGGTGGCTGCACCGAGTCTGTGATGCAGCAGCAGGGATTTTGAGCAGCTGTCAGTGGTAAAATCCCTGCGGCTGTACCTTTTATGCCCTTATTCATGACCTTTACATTTGGCCATTTTCATCCAAAAACACTAAGACACAAAAAGACAGACTAAGAAAATCTTTGGAGAGTTTGACCCCTCCACTCAGCGGTGGGGAAACTTTGGGACACTTCCTTTACATAAAGAAGTGATGTTAAATAATGAATAATTACACACATAAATAAAATGTGTCAGTGTGCTAACAAAAAAATAAATAAATAAAAAAGAGACTACTTATATTGTCTGTCTCCCAAAATCAACAGATCAATAGATATATTATACATAAAAAGTGCAGTTAACTGTGAAATTGTGCACTGTTGGATATGTCTGCCTTTTCATCAAAGCTTCAGAGAGCTGAGCTGATGTCCTGCTGTGATCTGTCACTATCTGCTGCAGTGTGGAGAGACGCCCACCAGAGGGAGGCACTGAGGTCAAAATCCAACACTGCCTTGCTTTAATCAAACCACCAATACTTTCAACAGTACACCTATAGAATATGGGAGTGTTTGGGAATCCTGACTGAGATTTTGTTTATTATTACATGGTAAGGTAAGGCATTGTGGCAAAGTTTCTGTTTAAAAAAAAAAAAAAAAAAAAAAAAGACTTTCTCTTCAGTGTGTGTTCTTTTCACTCTCCTGATGTGTTGTTTTGTGCATAGAGTTGATTTGATTCTGGAACTGGTTTTGAAGAGCGTTCACTTCTCAAAGATCACTTTTCACTCAGTCAGACTGATAAAAATCAACAAAATATTAAACTCAAGACTTGCATTTAGGACTCGCATTGTCCTATAATGAAGGATACATATAAATCACTGTAGTTTTTTTGCATTTCAAGTGAA
Organism: Myripristis murdjan; assembly: GCF_902150065.1. Taxonomy (NCBI): domain Eukaryota; kingdom Metazoa; phylum Chordata; class Actinopteri; order Holocentriformes; family Holocentridae; genus Myripristis; species Myripristis murdjan. Next base: position 30,897,172 of record NC_043995.1, on the reverse strand, counting down.
AACATTTTAATGGATATAATACTATGATGATGTCTGATAGACTTTAATATTTATTCGGGGTTTTATTAGATGCGGTACCAGCAACATCAAACAAACCTGGCAACAAATGAGCGAGCATAAAAACATATTCTGCAACCTGGTACATTTGGTGTCATGTAGCTGCTGTGCCTTATTATTCTGGTATTATTCTTTTTATTTTGTGGATAATATATGTTACAGGATCCTGTTTGATGAGATCCTTTATAATTTGATTAAAGTTTATGTTAAATCTTCAAGAAGCAATTTGAGGTATAATAAATGTGGATACTGCTGAAAAAAATGTGAATTTCCTGCGGGATGAATAAAGTATCTACCTACCTACCTACCTAAATAAACTCATGCACACAGAATTTGGTTAAGATTTCAGCAGGTTTACTTGCAGAAATGTTGAACACAGTGATCAGGTTGGGAGGTTACAGATTACATTTTAACATGGTAACAGTGATGTGATCACAGGAAAAGACACTTCTTCACTAAATAAACAAAACAAACATTGTCATTAGAATACAAACTGCTTCAAACAATGTTGGTTGATGCCGCTTGTGTTGGAAATGATGTGAATGACAGTATTTCAAGTACAGCTCTGTAATAAAATGCTATTTTACAGTAAATGATTATGCAAAGAAAACCAAGCAATTTTAATTGAAATTCTCCATGTTTTGTTTGTGAGTATGAGCAATCCAGCTGATTTCTCTACAGGTGGATTCAATAATCACAACACACTCAGCAATGTCTGAACAGACAAAGCCTTCATTTCACAGATCCATCGGTATTTGCCAGCACAGTTCCCAGCTCTCCATCCCTCAGGTGAGCTCCAATGAACAGAAGCTGCACAGTCCATGTTGTCAGAAGGTTGGTTGATCCAGTAGCTGATGGAAGAACATGATGGTTAGAAAACTGTTGACAGATTTTATGACTCATGGTGTTTAGAAATGTGTCTTACCTTTCAGTCAGATCACTTCCATCGAGCCACTTCCAGACACCACTTGTTCTTCTCAAGCCAATCCAGTAGCTGTAGTATCTACTGTCACTGGACTCATGGCTGATTTCACGGATGAATTCCTGATGAATAATCAGAGATGACACAATGTGACTTTTGGACTCTTTTTTTACTGCTTCAAGCTCAGTTTTTGACATCGAGGCTCCTCTCTGTTCCTGTTATGTTCCCTTTACCTGCTCCTGTCGATTTTCTATCACAACCAAATCTGCATTCCTCTGCCTGCAGTCTTCTGCAGCTTCTTTCCAAGTTTTCCATTCACTGAAATTATTTGTTGTTATAACCAGATAACAGCTGGAATTGGACGGGGAGAGAAACCAGCCCCTCTGACAAGGATTACACCGTCTCTCTGAGAGAAATAAGTGAGAAAAATCAACAATCATGATTATTGATTACTGATTTCAGTATTATCACCATAATTATAACATCATTTTTGTGACCGTGCTGAAGTGGTTCTCAGATTACCTTCCTTGTCTCCTGTTTTGGGGCAGTAGGCATCAAGGATCCTCTGTGTCCGAGTCAAGCTGAGCTCAGTCCTCTCTCTCCTCAGCTTCTCCACTTGTCTCTCTAAGGCGCTCTTCTCCATCTGCAGCTGCTGACTTTCTGAAGTCAGGATGCTGTTGTTTTGTCTCAGGTCACCAATGAGGACCGTCTGATCACTGAGAACCCTCCTCAAGCTGTCATTGGCTGAGCTGAGGCACAGTAAGTTCTGATTGGCTGCTGCTGCAGCTGTCTGGTTTTCTCTCAGCTTGGCCATATTGTCAGAAATGAGCGAGGTAACTGCAGAGGACACAGAAACGTCTCGGTTGTCAAATCAGCTACAAAATAAGAATCTGTTCTTCTGTCACTGTGGAACATGGTATTACGAATCATTTCAGTTCAACTGGCCTTCATGTAAAAGTTATTATAACTTTTGATGCTCCGAGTCCAACCTCACTTTATTTTACAGACCAACTGCAAAAGCTGACAGGACTTCATCTAAATATGAATTAGGACAATATGTCCTGTTTATGTGACAGAATAAATGTTCTTCAATACTCACAGTAGAAACGAAGGGCCATGATGACTAAGAATATCAGCCAACACACCGATACCAGTGGAAAAGACGGAGAGAAGGAGGGAGTCTTCTCATCTAGCAGAGACAACGAGTCCAGTCAGATCACCTGAACAGCTGATAGAAAACACTTTCATGTGAGTGATTATTTTTTTAGGGATTAAACATACATTCTTTGAAATGTACCACATATTGTGTTCAACTCTTTACTTTACTGCAAATGTTATCTATTTTACAGAATCATAATCATGTTGATTTCAAAATTTACCTGAAAAGTCTGGATTTTTGTCAGCAGTGCGTTCCACTGCATGAACAGAGTCCTCCCCTTCCTCAATTGTCTCTGACGAATCATACATGATAAAAAACTGAACATCAGAACAATGTACAGGGAAAATACACCAGCAACATAATAAAATAATAATGGTAGTAGTATTTGTTGTACTTTGGTAACTTCATCATTCAAACACGGAAACTTTTGAATCACAGAATCAGTCAGATTAGTGGTAAATCATCTGGTTTGTGTTCAAGATGAGAACTTGTGCAGATTTGGTGTAGAGAGCGTCTTACCTGCAGACAGATAAACATTAGGATTTTTGAAAACAACGGCCTGCGCGTTTGGTTTTCTGTTCATCCTGCTCACATCAGAGGGATTGCCAACAGTCTGATAGGAGGCTTGCAAGTTAATTCTTTATGTTGAGAGCGTGCCAGTGTGTTATTTGTCACGGAAACTGCTCCGTTATTTTTAACTTGTGCTTTGAGGTTTTGTCAGTCCTGTTCAGGTGAAGAAGATGAGCTCATTTCCTACATTTCTCTCAGGTTGTTAAGCCTTGTTTTTGTGACTCTTGCATCTTGTTTTGGTGCCTAAGTTGTGAACTTGCCTTGAATTCTCAGAGGAAAATTATGCTCTCGTCCTTAACAATCATATATCTGCTTATGTCTATCATTAAAATCATGTAGCCACTTTTATTATATATTGATGGATATTCTGTTTGCATTTTGTTATGCAAGCTTGTGCCAGTGTGTAGTTCAATGTGTGTGTGTGTGTGTGTGTGTGTGTGTGTGTGTGTGTGTGTGTGTGTGTGTGTGTGTGTTGGTGTGCAGGAAACAACTCATCACACTCACCACTTTGCTAATGAGCTGATGAGGAGACAGGAAGGCCTTGTTTTCTGCTCGGCGACAGTCCTAACCAGTCAGAGTTTAACCAAGACAAATGACATGTAATGATATGTGACCAGGAGGTGTAAAGGCTAAAATCAAAAAATGGCTAAATAAGAAGAAAAGCTCACCTAATAAGGATGGTCTCTCAGCAGGTGCAGTCAGAATACAAGAAGCAGCTGCTGGCAGGTTTGTAGATTCTGGTTCTGAAACGGGAGGTGGCGTCCACATTGCAAAACTAGCAACCAAAACAGATACAAGAGCAGCCACCACCGGGCCATCTCTGCTCCACTTCTCCCCTCCACTCCACCACCACCACCACCGGGGCCTGGCTCACCTTTTCCGCTACCAGCAGCTATAGAAACAGATGGCAGGTGTGCATCTGTTAGCGGCAGCCTCTCTCCCAATCCTCATCTTCGAGAATCCAGCAGTGTAACTCCAGACCACCTCGGGGTTGATAAACCCAAACAGCTCCTCCTGGATCGTTTTCCAGTTCAGCTCTTTTCAGGGAAGAAATGCACTTTCAGCAGCGCATGGTACCAAAACAGAGCCTGGCTTGAGTTCTCTGTGAAAGGCAATGCTGCGTACTGTTTCCCTTGTACACACTTCAGAGCTCATGCATCTTTTCAGTGAATGTTTGCAAATCTCGAGCAGGCCTGACAGTCGATGAGAGAGAGAGCAGAAGAAACGCTGCCATAGTTCTGATTGATGTGTGGCGCTGTCCACGGTGCTGATGCATCTGGCACCATGTGGCTGTTTGGTGAATTTGTTTTGCACTAATAAATAAATTAGGCCTCAGACTGCTGGTATATGAACAGTAACGTTTAATGGGTTCAGACCACATGACTTTAGTAGGCCGGCCTATACTGTGCCATTCTTGTAATAGGCTGCACTATCGGGGCGAGATAATTCATAGCGACTGAACCGAATTGTCATACGTCATCATTAAAATATGAAGTGAGAATGTAACTTCATTGTAATGTTTTGACATATTCATACTGATAACAGATTCATGCCGTATGGTAAACTATAGAGTATGAATCCATCATCGCATTAAAAAGTTTGGAAAAAATGGCTGTGACTTTTGGGGCCTGCCCATAAAAACCAAATGCCCGATCAGTGAGTTTCCTATGGCGCCTGGTCTGGTTTGGCATTGAGCTCACAGTGGTGCTGTTGGATTGGACTGCATTTTATTGAGAGCTGTTTCCACTATTCTGCCCCCCCCTCATGTATTTAAACAGGGAAGACAACAAAATTAGAAAAACCTCTCAATGTAATGTAGTCCAGTACAAGACCTCTGCAAACTACAACCTCATTAATAAACATAGAATTGACACATTCTCCACAATGTTAACAAAAACTAAACATTATGAATTTTGTTAAAAGGTATAATTCATGGCAAAGCTGCTGCACTAAACTGCATTAGATTGGACAGGTGGAGCTGAGCAAGTGGCCACTGAGTATAGGCTTATAGCATATATGAAACAGCCATAGTGAAATTTATACTATGGGCAGCCAGTGTGGTTCAAAATGCCACAAAAGACTGATTTATTACCATCAGGGTCAAAGCATGAAGCCTTTTAACAAAGTTAAAAATGGAAACCTCTTGCTCCAGTGGTGCAGCGCTCCAGTCAGGCCAATGCCCAGGAAGTACGCTGTGCTAAAACCAAACCTGAGAAAACACCCCCACCCCCCCAAAAGAAAACCACTCACCAAAACCAGCAGCAGAGCCACAGCAAACCTTCAGCTCACACTGCACCAGCCGCTGTTGGAGCTGCAGGCCAACAGCAGCCACAGCCAGGGGTGCCGCCAGGAATTTTGGGCCCCATGAAAAAAAAAACTACTACTCGATGATGGTTTAATATTTTTTTTTTATTAGTTTTTACCTATCTTTTGGGGGCCCCTGTCAGGTAAGGGCCCTTGGAATTGTCCTAACTTTTCCCCCATATATGGCGCCCCTGGCCACAGCACTAAAAGATAAAACTGTGAATTAAAACTACACTGAATCTCCTACAACATCAGTAAAACAATGGAAAAGGAACAGTAGAGAAATGAACAACAATCAGAACTTAAATTAAATTTTGGAGGCTCATGGTGGCTCATGAAGACCTTATGAAGACATGTTTTGTCTTTTGTTTAATTTGTCTGTACATTAAAGGCACAATCCCTTATTTTTGTTCAGAAACACTGCTGCCCAACAAGTGGTTGTTTTTGCTATTTCCTATTTACCTTCCCTGTTGTTTCATGCAACAGAAATCCAGAAATGTGCCTTCATGTAAGCTGCCTTCTTTCATTTCAAACAGGGAAATCCCACTTTCCAAATTCCAATAAAGATCCTGCTGTTTCTTCTGATGAATGAGACTTTCCATCCCTCACGAGGAGCTGTGTTGATGTTGATGTTGTTGATGTTGATGTTGATGTTGATGTTGACAGTGTATGTAACCTGAGGGCTGCACCACCAGGCCAGTTCAGCAGAGCCAGGCTTTCTGTGTGTGAGCTCACTCCACAAAACCTGAAGCCCCAACTGGAGATAACTGGTATCACGATGGTGGTTATCAAGTCACTTTGTGCAGCCTGGCTCTCTGCTCTGAGCTCTGAGCGCGTTCACATTTAAAGGGGCATTTTTTGCATCATGTGACTCTTCTTCTGCCACCTACTTCACTGAGGAGGAACAAACTGTCATCATGGAGCGCAATGAGGAGGAATAAAAAAAAAAAAAAAAAAAAAAAAACATTACTTTGGCTGCAAATGAGGCCAGAGAGGAATGTTTGGCAATTTGAGGTAAAAATTTCAATTTCAATAAAAATAAACTCATACGCACATAGGATATGGTTAAGTATTCAGCAGGTTTACTTGCAGAGATGTTGAACACAGTCATCAGGTTGGGAGGTTACAGATTACATTTTAACATGATAACAGTGATGTGATCACAGGAAAAGACACTTCTTCACTAAATCAACAAAATAAACATTGTCATTAGAATACAAACTGCTTCAAACAATGTTGGTTGATGCTGCTTGTGTTGGAAATGATGTGAATGACAGTATTTCAATTACAGCTCTGCAATAAAACGCTCTTTTACAGTAAATGATTATGCAAAGAAAACCAAGCAATTTTAACTGAAACTCTCCATGTTTTGTTCGTGAATATGAGCAATCCAGCTGATTTCTCTACAGGTGGATTCAATAATCACAACACACTCAGCAATGTCTAAACAGACAAAGCCTTCATTTCACAGATCCATCGGTATTTGTAAGCACAGTCCTCAGCTCTCCATCCCTCAGGTGAGCTCCACTGGACAGAAGCTGCACAGTCCTTGTTGTCAGAAGGTCGGTTGATCCAGTAGCTGATGGAAGAACATGATGGTTAGAAAACTGTTGACAGATTTTATGACTCATGGTGTTTAGAAATGTGTCTTACCTTTCAGTCAGATTACTTCCATCGACCCACTTCCAGACCTCACTTGTTCTTCTCAAGCCAATCCAGTAGCGGTACAAACTAATGTCACTGTACTCATGGCTGATTTCACGGATGAATTCCTGATGAATAATCAGAGATGTTTCAGTACCACATTCAAATGGACACATTGTGACTTCAGGACTCTTTTTTTTTAGTGCTTCAAGCTCAGTTTGTGACATAGACGCTCCTCTCTGTTCCTGTCATGTTCCCTTTACCTGCTCCTGTTGACTTTCTATCACAACCAAATCTGCATTCCTCTGCCTGCAGTCTTCTCCAGCTTCTTCCCAGGTTTTCCAGTCATGATAATTTTTTGTTGTTTTAACCAGATAACAGCTGGACTTGGACGGGGAGAGAAGCCAGCCCTCCTGACAAGGATTACACCGTCTCTCTGAGAGAAATAACAGACAAATCAACAAACATGATTATTGATTTGTGATTTCAGTATTATCACTACAATCATAATATCATTGTTGTGATCATGCTGAAGTGGTTTTCAGATTACCTTCCTTGTCTCCTGTTTTGGGGCAGTAGGCATCAAGGATCCTCTGTGTCCGAGTCAAGCTGAGCTCAGTCCTCTCTCTCCTCAGCGTCTCCACTTGTCTCTCTAAGGCGCTCTTCTCCATCTGCAGCTGCTGACTTTCTGAAGTCAGGATGCTGTTGTTTTGTCTCAGGTCACCAATGAGGGCCGTCTGATCGCTGCTGTTCTTCTTTAAGTCAGTGATTTCTGAGCTGAGGTTGTTGATGATGTTGGTCAGGTTGTTTTCTTTCAGCTGTTGCAGCACCTTTGCATCACTGTCATTTCTTGCAGAAGGAACTGCAACATCAAAATCAGTGATATAAAGTCTTACATTGGTTTACTTTGTCAGTTGCTTTTAATGCTCATGAAACATCAAATCCCCTGATCTACTTCAGTTTACTGCAGGTTCACTTGACCTCCTGGAAGTTTGGCTTTTCTCATTAAATCTGTTAAAATTAACTCAGAGACCCACCACTGCTTTGAGTAACTTTAACATTTTCTAAATCTAAAATATAACTCAAACATACACCAATCATGTTCCGCTTATAAATATATATTGATAAAGGACAAACAAAGAGCTAGAAATCAAGAATGGAGGGAGGGAGGGGAGGGAAAACCCCATTCATTTCCCCTGTAGACTGTTTTTGAAAATCCAAATAACTAAATGGCTTCTGTGGTCTATTGTGTGCACTGTACAGTCATAGAAAAATAAGACCTCATTAAACTCAATAACTAGTGCTGTGAATAAAATATTTTAGTACAAACTAGACTACTTGCACATAGGCATTACTGGTGATAGGAAAAAAAAAAATTAAATATCACTTTATACATCATACATTAGGCTCTACCTCCAAATAAATTAGCTTAAACATCAGAGAATGGCAGTTTCTTTTATCGTGTGTGTGTGTTCTTACAGTAGAAACAAAGCGTTACGATGGCCGCGACCAAGATTACACAAAGAATCCCCAAAGAGCACGCCACCAGCTGAACACCGTGACGTCCTCTCAGTGGCTTCTCCCCTAAAATCCTGTTGGTGGTAAACATCAGTGAAGAGAAACAGCTTCAGGATATTTTAAGGCATTTCTGATTATTTGGCAGTTTATTATGAAGAGAGAAGGGAATGATGTGGGGCTGGGTGGGCTGATTTTAAACCACCAACCTGTTACCACTTGGGACTCGCTGACTCACATAACACAACAGTGATCAGTGTTGGGGAGGAACTAGTCACATGTAAGCAGAGTAACTAGTTACATGTAACTAGTAACATGCAATGAAATTCCCAAATAAGTGTAATTGTGATCAGTTACAGTTACTGAGAGGAACATGTAATAAAATTACAGTTTTTAATGTAACTGATTACAAAAGGGGTTACATCCAAATATGCCTCGTGGTCGCCTCCCTGTGGAGGTTTTTCTGGGCACGACCACCTGGGGGGAGACCCCGGGACAGACCCAGGACACGCTGGTAATTAAAAGTAAGTAAGTAATTAAAATTGTTACATATTACATTTTTGACAGGGTAACTACTAATCTGCAACCTATTATATTTCAAAAGTGACCTTCCTAACACTGACACTGATCATAAAGCTTTTCCGTTGCTTGTTCTAAGCGCTCAGGGTGTGATCGCTCCCCTGCTACTCAGGAAGTGATGCGTTTCATGTTTGTGGTTTGTTTGCAATAAACAGAAATAGAACTGGGCACTCAGCATCATCAGAACAGACAATGAAAAGAGCCTGTCTCTGACTCTGATGGCCAGCTGCTCAATACGAGCCTGAAAATGTCCTGGCCGTGGTCGTGTCACTAGTTTTTCTCCCTGTTTTTTCTTGTCCTGAACTTTGTGTTCAAGATCGCTTTTGCTGTCATGTTTGGAATCGAACCATGTGTTTTTTCTCGTGCTATAGCATCACTAAAAAAGTCCTTTTTTACCACTTCAGCTCTGAGTCTGTGTCCAGCATTTAGTTTCACCTTGTAGATTGTGACAGAAAAAGTCTTTGCATCTTGAAAAATGCTAACAGTTACAGTAGTAGTACTTGTAACAGTAGTCAGAGTATTAGTACAACATTAGTAAGAGCAGCAGTAGTAGTGGTAGCTGCAGTAGAATAAGTACCGGAAATAGTAATAATAGCAGCAGTAGTAGTTGGGGTAGTAGCAACAGTAGTTGTACTTGCAGTAATAGTAGTAGTAATATTATTATTCCATTTGGAAAAAAGGAAGGAATTCCATTTATTGAATAAATTCCTTTATATGAACTCACCTTGTGTGTCTGTATTTAGATCTGCTGTGTTGCCCTGAACCTTCACATCATCGTACACGGTTTCCTCCTCACGTTTAGCTGACAGGTAGACAATAAGACAATAATCTACTGCAACTGCATAAAAGACGACATAGATCCGTATGAAGAGTGGACTCAGTCTTTGTGATCTGTCAAATGTCAAAAATGACTCTCACCTTTGGATGTGGAGGGCTTGTTAGCTTTGAAAACAATGGAAGCGTAATTAAGCTCTCCCTCCATCGCTCAGACTTCTGTCTGTCCAGAAGCTGTGTGGCTTCTACTTGGAGAAGTCACACGCTCTAAAAAAAAAAAAAAAACAAGTTCCTGCCATGTGGCTTCCTGACTTCACTGTTGCATTAGCAAAATAAAAAGTCTTTCCTCTGATGATGCTGAGAGGTGGTACACCCCTAATCAAAATCTTAAGACCAGTTGAGAAATTGCAAGAATTTACATTTTGCACTGTTGGATCTTAAGAAGGTTCTAAGTAGAGCTTCAAAATGCAAAAAGAAGAAATGGGAATGAGACAAAAAAAAAAAAAAAAAATGAGTAAGCAATTTATTGCAAACAACCATTAAACTGAAATAGGCTGTTCATCAGCTGATCAAAAGTTTAAGACCACAGCCTTTAAAACCCCAAATCTTGGCAAAAATGTGGATTCAGTGCCATTTTCTGTCAGGTATCCACAATGTCATGACCTCCTGATGGCAAAGGCAAGAAAGCTTTCTCTCTTTGAACGCGGTCGGATTGTTGAGCTGCATAAGCAACGCCCAACAACAAAGCCCTTACAGCGTGCCATTGCTGCTGAGTTTGGACGCAGTAAGACAGTCATTTTTAACTTCCTTAAAGATCCTGAGGGTTATGGAACAAAAAGTCAAGTGGTAGACCCCAACAAATTTCACCGGCCCTGAGCCGGAGGATCCAATTGGCTGTCCGTCAAGACACGGGACGATCCTCGGCCCAAATTAAGCTTGTCAGTGGTGCCAACTGCAGTCCCATAACCACCAGACGGCATCTGCAAGAGAAGGGTTTTAAGAACAAAAAACGTCTTCAAAGGCCTCGTCTCCTTCAATGGCACAAAATTGCCCGTTTGGAGTTTGAACGAGAGCACCAAACATGGGACATTGAAAGGTGGAAGAAAGTTTTATTCTCTGATGAGAAAAAATGTAACCTTGACGGTCCTGATGGCTTCCAACGTTACTGGCATGACAAGGAGATCCCACCTGAGATGTTTTCTACACGGCACAGTGGAGGGGGCACCATCATGATCTGGGGGGCTTTCTCTTTCAATGGAACAATGGAGCTTCAGGTTGTGCAGAGGCGTCAAACGGCAGCTGACTATGTGGAGATGTTGCAGGGGGCATCCCTCATGACTGAAGGCCATCGTCTGTGTGGTAATGACTGGGTTTTTCAACAGGACAACGCTGCAGTTCACAATGCCCGCCTGACAAAGGACTTCTTCCAGAGAAATAACATCACTCTTTAGAACCACCCTGCGTGTTCCCCTGATCTAAATCCAACTGATAACATTTGGGGTTGGATGGCAAGGGAAGTTTACAGAAATGGACACCAGTTCCAGACAGTGGATGCCCTCCGTGAAGCCATCTTCACCACTTGGAGCAACATTCCCACTAGCCTCCTGGAAACACTCGCATCAAGCATGCCGAAACGAATTTTTGAGGTGATTAACAAGAAAGCTTTTTTGCCTTTGCCATCAGGAGGTCATGACAGTGTGGATACCTGACAGAAAATGACACTGAATCCACATTTTTGCTAAGATTTGGGCTTCCATTTCTTCTTTTTGCATTTTGAAGCTCTACTTAGAACCTTCTTTAGATCCAACAATGCAAAATGTAAATTCTTGCAATTTCTCAACTGGTCTTAAGGAGTGTATTATGAGCCTTGTGAGCAGATAACTGTGCAAAGACACGCTGCTTTGCCTGCTAAAATACAGGAACAACAAACCACTGTGATGACTTTGGTTTTGTCTACTGATGGTGCAAAGATTGTTCAACACTTGTCCACTCATCAGCATATTCACACTTTTAAAGTGGACAAATGCACCAGTATGAAGGGTGTGTGTGTGTGTGTGTGTGTGTGTGTGCGTGTGTGTGTGTGTGTGTGTGTGTGTGTGTGTGTGTGTGTGTGTGTGTGTGTGTGTGTGTGTGTGTGTGTGTGTGTGTGTGTGCTGCTCTCTTAGGTCTCCACTGAAAAAGGATTTTTTTTTGTGAGGCACTGAGACCAAATGCTGAAATTAATAAGTAAATTAAATAAAATAAATAAGAGTTGGGTGGCCAATCCACCCTAAAGTAATGTCTGAGACAGAAGGTGCTGAAGGGAGGATGGAGATGTGACAGGAGGGCCTGTTTCAGTCCCAGGCCTTTTACACATCTAACACATTTCACACTGTTCAAAAGTAAAGCAGTTTGAATTTACCAGCAGGGAAGTACAGCTGCAAAATACAAGACATATTGTAAATAAAAGACGTGCAGACGGAGGACTCTAGGACTCAGTTTCACAATTTGTCCAATCAATGTGAGAGATCACCTGGACCTTTAAAGAGCCCATGAGTGGACTCTTACTGTCTTGATTTGATGTATTTCCTGTTGAAACAGGAGGTTTGGGCGGGACATGGTGCAGGGAAGGATCACTCACACTTTCCAGCCACTAGTACAGGGTGTTGTCACTATATGAGATGCTCTGCTTTACAGGAAGTGGAGGTCATGTGAGGTCATTTCATGGAGACTTTAAGAGGCTCATGGAGAACAGAGGTGGGTCAGCTTCATCCCTGCTCCTGTGAGCGCTCCTCATGCTGTTGGCAAGCCAAACCAACTTTTTATTGTGTGTTTTCAATCACATAAGGAGAGGAACTGTTTGCTGCACTGCCCTCTACAGGCTGAAACTGTCAGTCACATTGCACTGGTGGCTGCACCGAGTCAGTGATGCAGCAGCAGGGATTTTGAGCAGCTGTCAGTGATAAAATACCTGTGGCTGTACCTTGTATGCCCTTATTCATGACCTTTACATTTGGCCATTTTCATCCAAAAACACTAAGACACTAAAAGTCAGACTAAGAAAATCTTTGGAGAGTTTGACCCCTCCACTCAGCGGAGGGGAAACTTTGGGACACTTCCTTTTCATAAAGAAATGATGTTAAATAATGAATAATTAAATACAGAAATTAAATGTGTCAAGTGAGAAAATTTTAACTGACATAATATTAGGCCAATGTGTGATAGACGTTATATCAGGTGTTATATCAGGTGTTTTAGATGTGGTACCAGCAGCGTCAAACGAACTTCACAGCAAATAAGAAACGAGCATAAAAATATCATTCAAAGTGTCATGCAGCAGCTGTGGCTTATTATGCTGGTATTATTCTTGTATTTTGTGGATAATATATGTTACAGGATCCTGTCTGATGAGATCCTTTCCTACGTGATTAAAGTTCATGTTAAATCTTCAAGTGGCAATTTGAGGTAAAAATAAATAAATAAATAAATAAACTCATGCACACATAGAATATGGTTAAGATTTCAGCAGGTTTACTTGCAGAGATGTTGAACACAGTGATCAGGTTGGGAGGTTACAGATTACATTTTAACGTGGTAACAGTGATGTGATCACAGGAAAAGACACTTCTTCACTAAATCAACAAAACAAACATTGTCATTAGAATACAAACTGCTTAAATGATTGTGTAAATTGCGTAAAAAAATGCAGAAATAATTATACAAAGATATTAAAGCAATTTTAACTGAAACTCTCCATGATTTGTTCATGATTAAGAGCAATCCAGCTGATTTCTCTACAGGTGGAGTCAGTCATCAAAACACACTCAGCAGTGTCTGAACAGACAAAGCCTTCATTTCACAGATCCATCGGTTTTTGTCAGCACAGTTCCAAGCTATCCATCCCTTAGGTGAGACCCCCTGGACAGAAAGTGCACAGCCCTTGTTGTCATAAGGTTTGTATATCCAGTAGCTGATGGAAGAACATGATGGTTAGAAAACTGTTGACAGATTTTATGACTCATGGTGTTTAGAAATGTGTCTTACCTTTCAGTCAGATCACTTCCATCAACCCACTTCCAGACCCCACTTGTTCTTCTCAAGCCAATCCAGTAGCCATACAAACTACTGTCACCATCCTCATGACTGATTCCACGGATGAATTCCTGATGAATAACCAGAAATGTTTCAGTACCACATTCAAATGGACACATTGTGACTTTTGAACTCTTTTTTTACTGTTTCAAACTCAGTTTGTGACATCGACGCTCCTCTCTGTTCCTGTCATGTTCCCTTTACCTGCTCTTGTTGATTTCCTATAACAACCAAATCTGCATTCCTCTGCCTGCAGTCTTCTCCAGCTTCTTCCCAGGTTTTCCATTCATTAAAATTATTCGTTCTTACAACCAGATAACAGCTGGACTTGGACGGGGAGAGAAGCCAGCCCTCCTGACAAGGATTACACCGTCTCTCTGAGAAAAATAAGAGAGACAAATCAACAAACATGATTTTTGATTTGTGATTTCAGTATTATCACTATAATCATAAAATAATTTTTGTGACCATGCTGAAGTGGTTTTCAGATTACCTTCCTTGTCTCCTGTTTTGGGGCAGTAGGCATCAAGGATCCTCTGTGTCCGAGTCAAGCTGAGCTCAGTCCTCTCTCTCCTCAGCTTCTCCACTTGTCTCTCTAAGGCGCTCTTCTCCATCTGCAGCTGCTGACTTTCTGAAGTCAGGATGCTGTTGTTTTGTCTCAGGTGACCAATGAGGACCATCTGATTGCTGAGAATCCTCCTCAAGCTGTCATTGGCTGAGCTGAGGCACAGTAAATTCTGATTGGCTGCCGCTGCAGCTGTCTGGTTTTCTCTCAGCTTGGCCATATTGTCAGAAATGAGCAAGGTAACTGCAGAGAAGGACACAGAAACATCTCGGTTGTCAAATCAGCCACAAAATAAGAATCTGTTGCACTGTCACTGTGGAACATGGTATTACAAATCATTTCAGTTCAACTGGCCTTCATGTAAAAGTTATTATAACTTTTAATGCTCCGAATCCAACCTCACTTTATTTTACAGACCAACTGTAAAGCTGACAGGACTACATCTAAATATGAATTAGGACAATATGTCCTGTTTATGTGACAGAATAAATGTTGAGTCAATACTCACAGTAGAAACGAAGGGCCATGATGACTAAGAATATCAGCCAGCACACCGATACCAGTGGAAAAGACGGAGAGAAGGAGGGAGTCTTCTCATCTAGCAGAGACAAAGAGTCCAGTCAGATCACCTGAACAGCTGATAGAAAACACTTTCATGTGTCATATTTGTTTTTTCGCATTAAACACACATCTTTTGAAAAAATACTACATATTGTGTTCAACTCTTACCTTTATCCCAGATGTCATCTTTTTCATCAAATCATAATCATAATCATAATCATCTGGATTTCAAAATTTACCTGAAAAGTCTGGATTTTTGTCAGCAGTGCGTTCCACTGCATGAACAGAGTCCTCCCCTTCCTCAATTGTCTCTGATAAATCATACATGATAAAAAAACTCAACATCAGAACAATGTACAGGGAAAATTCACCAGCAACATAATAAAATAATAATGGTAGTAGTATATTTTGTACTTTGGTAACTTCATTATTCAAACATAGAAACGTTTGCATTACAGAAGTCAGATTAGTGGTAAATCATGTGGTTTTGTGTTCAAGATGAGAACTTGTGCAGATTAGGTGTAGAGAGCATCTTACCTGCAGACAGATAAACATTAGGATTTTTGAAAAGAACGGCCTGCGCGTTTGGTTTTCTGTTCATCCTGCTCACATCAGAGGGATCGCCAACAGTCTGATAGGAGGCTTGCAAGTTAATTCTTTATGTTGAGAGTGTGCCAGTGTGTTATTTTTCACGGAAACTGCTCAGTTATTTTTAACTTGTGCTTTGAGGTTTTGTCAGTCCTGCTCAGGTGAAGCAGCTGAGCTCATTTCCGAGGTTTCTCTAAAGTGTTTAAACCTTGTCACTACATGTCCTCCTTTTTTGCCTGATGAAGGTCTTTCTTCTCTCTCTCATCATAACCTAGAATTTGTTCCAGACGTTTAAGGGTTTGGTGCTGCTCACAAGTCGCAGTGAGAAAAGTGAAAAACTGCAGTTTGCTTAACAAGCATAGTGCAGAGAAGTGTAACGCCCCAACTATGATTTTAATGCCAAAAATGGAGCGAACTCAAATTATGCACTCATCCTTAACAATCGTATATCTTCTTATGTGTATCATTAAAATCATGTAGCCACTTTTATTCTATATTCATGTATATTCTGTATTTGCATTTTGTTATGCGAACTTGTGCCAGTCTGTTGTTCAGTGTGTGTGTGTTGGTGTGCAGGAAACAGAAACTCTCCCAGGCTGCACTGTCCTCACTGCTGAGTTGAAGTCTTTCTTTGAACTCATCACACTCACCACTTTGTATCTAATGAGCTGATGAGGAGGGGGGGGGGGGGGGGGCTTTCCACACGTCCTTTGAATTAACCAACACTGAGCAATAAATAATTCCATGACACACCGAAACGTCAGAAATATATGTATCTTTGCAAGTTTGGCCATCATGGTCAAGGGAATTGTAACCGGATGCAGATTCTCTCCCATCCTCTTTGTCATGGGAATGAACCTCCTCATAAAAGCTGCTGGGAAAGAAGCCTGAGGACCAGTGATGGAATTGGGCATTCAACAGCCCCCAACAAGAGGTTCCATGGATGATCTCACTGTGATGACCATGACCCATGTGGAGGCGAGATGGGTGCTAACAGTTCTGGACCACATGGCAACGTGGGCCAGAATGAAGTTTAAGCCCAAGAAATCTGAGAACATGATGATCCGAAAAGGGAAACTGACAAACAGGTTCAAGCACCAAGTGCAAGGAGAAGTGATTTCATCAACTGAGGAGAATCCGATAAAGTGCCTTGGAAAATGGTTTCACAATTCGGTAACCGAACAACATCATCAGTACAGAGAAGCAAATAAGCATGGCTTTACCAACATGGACTCATGTGGCTGTTGACAGTGTATGAAGTCTCTTTCACGTGTATAGAAGGAGTGGAAAGAATGATGAGTAAGTACCTCCGAAAGTGTCTGGGAATCCCTTTACATGTTGCATCAGTAGGCCTCTAAATAAGATCAGGACAGCCCCAACCCCCCTTGTCATCTGCGGTGGAGGAATTCAAGGTAACAAAGTGCAGAGTCTTAATGACATACAGAGACTCCCAGGATGAACAAGTCAGACATGTAATCATCACCACGAGATCAGGACGCAAGTGGACAGCTGATGCATCTGTTGCACAAGCAGAGAGCATATTTTGTTGCCGATCCCCGGCATATACAGAGGATGAATTTCGGAATTAAAAATCCATGGAAGCCCATGTACAATTCACAAACGGCTGGGTCCATGATTTGGAGGTCTGCAAACCACCGAGCTGTGAAAACAGCGTCGTTCGCACAAAGGTGTGTATCATCTTGCTTACCTACCTGTGATTAGTGAGACATACATTATTAGGCTACTACACAACATTTAACCATAGTATATTAGTCCCTGGGTTTCCGTTATCCGGTAATTCCCGGACTTTGACTGGTAACATCTGCCGAAGTCTGATAATTTTTAACCACTCCGGTCAAAATGTCTGGTGAAAATATTTCCTCTAAGCACAGTTTGAATTTTATTAAAACAGTCAATTTCCACGTCATTTTATTTAAAAAAAAAAAAAAAAAAAAAAAAAAAAAAAAGCCTGCATGATCCCTGTCTCCAGTGTACCAGCAGAGAGAGGTTTTTCTCTGCAGAACCGGATCAAAACAGCACAGCGAAGTCGCCTGGGGGAGAACAAGGTCACAAGACTGATGCGTATTTCAAGTTGTGGAGAGACACTTGAGACTTTTGATTTTAATTCAGCTGCTGCACAGTTCACTGCAGCGAAAATGCGTAAAAAGTAGGCTAATATGTCCCAAGCCAGAAACATGTTCAGATCAACATGTTTTTTAGTTAGTTTTTTTTTTTTCTTTTTTAAGTTTTGATTTCAAGTTGTCAGCACGCCGCATTATTAAAATGGTATGAGCCAGTCCAGATGTGTTTTTTTTTGTGTATTTTTTTTTTTGTTTGTTTGCAAATTGTAGTTGCAATTGTTTGCAGTTGTTTTATGTTCATGTTAAGAGTGCAGGCTTGTGCAATATTTATTTATTTATTTTAGAAGTTACGTGAGTCAATTGACGCCACTCATTTTATTTGATATAGCCTACTTTTCAATAAAAAGATTACGCTATAAATTGACATGCCCTGATATCATTCTTATATGGCCTGAATATAATTTTAAGCTCAATAAAATACATTACATCCGACCACATAACAGGTTCTTCCCATGACGGTAACTTCTCGGTGCGCAACAACGAACAACAAGTGGCCGCACAATATGGCGATTTCTCCCATCAGCCCCTGCGGCGCTCCGGCCGTGACGTCACGTCACTGTGACGTCACGACGCTAGCTGGAGGCAAAACAAACTGAAGCTGGAGGCAAGCACTGTACACACTGTACGAAGAATGTCATCCTGCTGTGTTTTTGGGTGCCAAAACCGAAAAACTAAAAATGCAAACTTAAATTTTTATCAAATACCAGCAGCTGCAACTCAAAAAAAATCGTAGACAGCGGTGGTTGAACGCGATTAAACGAAAGGATTGGACCGAAAATATCATCAAAAAACGCCTGTGTTTGCAGCGCACACTTCATATCAGGTAAGGTGGTTAGTATGCAATATAACATCAGTTTCAGCCAGAATAACCTCATGGGCTAGACTAAATTGTGACTGAAATAACATTAAGTTAATCATTATTTATGTGTTAACGCTAATGCTAACCACTAGCTAACTCAGTGTTGTCCAGGGGTCCGTTTCACAAAGCAGGTTTAGTGAAAACTCTGAGTCTGTTAACCCTGAAATGAGGGAAACTCTGAGTTTTCCATTTCACAAAGGGAGGTAACTCAAAGCAGAGACAGAGGGGTAACTCTAGTCTGTTTCACAGAGGGAGGTAACTTAAGCTCTCGGTCAGTTACCGCAGTAACAGACTCCATGAAACTAACCTGGTCGGGACCAGGTTTTTCTCATGAAACCTCGAGTTTCTCTCTGTGTCCACCCTCTTTCAGCCACACACCGTATTTAACTTCCTCATTCATTCAGTCAGCTGGCGAGTTTTGACGTGGCATATTAGTTCTGCCGTCTGTTATTTAAAAAAAAAAAAAAAACATTAATAATAATAATAATAATGATAATAATGATAATAATACTAAAAACAGTCAGTAGGCCTTTATTAGAAGTCCATTAGTAGTTAGGTGGCGACTTTTTTTCACGAACATGACATGTCCTTTCGACAACGATCCCGTGGATGAAGGTGCAGTGTTACTGCGCACAGAATTAAATATTCGTCGGGAGATGGTTAGAAGACCGCGCATGCGATTATGCCGAGAGTTTGCTGAACCTGCTTCGTGAAACGGACCCCAGGCAGAAGTAGCATGCTGCGTTAAGCCCCACAGTGGTTCCGCTAACTTCTTGTAATATCTCTTGTAATATCTTTCTTTCTTTTCTTTTTTTATATCTTTTCTTTTATAATATCCACATCCTGTCAGGGTGTAAAACAGCACTCACCCAGGGGAGTTACACATGGCACAATGGCAAGGTGCTCATGACACTGGCTAACACCCTGGAGCAAGAAACATTTACCTCTCCTGTTGTTTCATTCAACAAAAATCCAAAAGTGTGCCTTCATGTAAGCAGCCTTCTTTCTTATGCCTTATTTTAAATGATTACTGTGGCCAGAGAGGAATGTTTGGCAATTTGTGGTAAAAATTTAAGTACAGTAAAAATAAACTCATACACACATAAAATATGGTTAAGAATTCATCAGGTTTACTTGCAGAGATGTTGAACACAGTGATCAGGTTGGGAGGTTACAGATTACATTTTAACATGGTGACAGTGATGTGATCACAGGAAAAGACACTTCTTCACTAAATAAACAAAATAAACATTGTCATTAGAATAGAAACTGCTTCAAACAATGTTGGTTGATGCTGCTTGTGTTGAAAATGATGTGAATGACAGTATTTCAAATACAGCTCTGCAATAAAATGCTCTTTTACAGTAAATGATTATACAAAGAAAACTGAGCCATTTTAACTGAAATTCTCCATGTTTTGCTCATGAGTATGAGCAATCCAGCTGATTTCTCTACAGCTGGATTCAATAATCACAACACACTCAGCAATGTCTGAACAGACAAAGCCTTCATTTCACAGATCCATCGATATTTGTCAGCACAGTCCTTAGCTCTCCATCCCTCAGGTGAGCTCCACTGGACAGAAACTGCACAGTCCGTGTTGTCTAAAGGTTGGTTGATCCAGTAGCTGATGGAAGAACATGATGGTTAGAAAACTGTTGACAGATTTTATGACTCATGGTGTTTAGAAATGTGTCTTACCTTTCAGTCAGATCACTTCCATCGACCCACTTCCAGACCCCACTTGTTCTTCTCAAGCCAATCCAGAAGCGGTACAAAGTACTGTTACTGGACCTAAGGCTGGTTTCACGGATGAATTCCTGGTGAATAATCAGAGATGTTTCAGTACCACATTCAAATGGAAACATTGCGACTTTTGGACTCTTTGTTTACTGTTTCAAGCTCAGTTTGTGACATCGACGCTCCTCTCTGTTCCTGTCATGTTCCCTTTACCTGCTCCTGTCCATTTTCTATCACAACTAAATCTGCATTCCTCTGCCTGCAGTCTTCTCTTGCTTCTTCCCAGGTTTTCTTGCCGTAATTATTAGTTGTTACAACCAGATAACAGCTGGACTTGGACGGGGAGAGAAGCCAGCCCTCCTGACAAGGATTACACCGTCTCTCTGAGAGAAATATGAGACAAATCAAACTCAATTATTGATTTGTGATTTCAGCACTATCACTATAATCATAAAATCATTTGTGTGACCATGATGAAGTGGTTTTCAGATTACCTTCCTTGTCTCCTGTTTTGGGGCAGTAGGCATCAAGGATCCTCTGTGTCCGAGTCAAGCTGAGCTCAGTCCTCTCTCTCCTCAGCTTCTTCACTTGTCTCTCTAAGGCGCTCTTCTCCATCTGCAGCTGCTGACTTTCTGAAGTCAGGATGCTGTTGTTTTGTCTCAGGTCACCAATGAGGACCGTCTGATCTCTGCTGTTCTTCTTTAAGTCAGTGATTTCTGAGCTGAGGTTGTTGATGATGCTGGTCAGGTTGTTTTCTTTCAACTGTTGGACCACCTGTGCATCACTGTCATTTCTTGCGGCAGAAACTGCAACATAAAAATCAGAAAAATAAAGTCTAACATTGGTGTATTTTGTCAGTCGCTGCTAATTCTCATTAAACATCAAACCCCCTGATCTACTTTAGTTTACTGCAGGTTCACTTTAATTCCTGGAAGTTTGGCTTTTCTTATTAAATCACTGTTTAAATTAACTCAGAGACCCCCTTCTTTTATCATGTGTGTGTATTCTTACAGTAGAAACAGAGCGTTATGATGGTCGCGACCAAGATAACACAAAGACTCCCCAAACAGCACGCCACCAGCTGAACACCGTGACGTCCTCTCACTGGCTTCTCGCCTAAAAATCCTGTTGGTGGCAAACATCAGTGAACAGAAACAGCTTCAGGATATTTTTAAGGCATTTCTTATTACTTGGCAGTTCATTATGCAGAGAGAAGGGAATGATGTGGGGCTGGGGGGGCTGATTTTAAACTACCAACCTGTTACCACTTGGGACTCGCTGACTCATATAACACAACAGTGGTCAGTGTTGGGGAGGAACTAGTCACATGTAAGCAGAGTAACTAGTTACATGTAACTAGTAACATGCAATTAAATTCCCAAATAAGTGTAATTGTAATCAGTTACAGTTACTGAGAGGAACATGTTCTAAAATTACAGTTTTTAATGTAACTGATTACAAAACGGGTTACATCCAAATATAATCATTGGGGCAAAAAGCTTACATGTGGTATATAATTTTCATTCTGTTGCTTTGTATCTTTTTGCTATGCAGGTATGTTGGGACAGTCGGTACAAATTGGAGTTGGGGGGTTATGTGTCCCAACTAGCCTGGGAACGCCGTGGGACCCCAGGAGGAGCTGGTGGATGAAACCCCGGAAAAGACCATCTGAACTGACCTCCTCAGCCTGCTGCCAGACTGACCCAGTCCCAGATCAGTGGCAGAAAGTGAAGATGAAGAAGTTTCTTAATTTGCTTGTGTTTTTTCTTCTGTATCTGAAGGTGTTTTCTGGACTTTGCATCTTTAGTTACCAAATTAAATCATTTGTTAGAAAAGTGATCAAAAAGTATTTAAATGTAATAAGTTGCATTACTTTGATGAAGTAATTAAAATAGTTATGTTACGTATTACATTTTTAACAGGGTAACCAGTAATCTGCAACATGTTACATTTCAAAAGTGACCTTCCTAACACTGACACTGATCATATAGCTTTTCCATTGCCTGTTACCAGCGCTCAGGGTGTGATCGCCCCCCTGCTACTCAGGAAGTGATGCATTTCATGTTTGTGGTTTGTTTGCAATAAGCAGAAGTAGAACTGGGCACTCAGCATCATCAGCTGAACACACAATGAAAAGAGCCTGTCTCTGACTCTGATGACCAGCTGCTCAATACGAGTCTGAAAATGTCCTGGCCGTGGTCGTGTCACTAGTTTTTCTCCCTGTTTTTTCTTGTCCTGAACTTTGTGTTCAAGATTACTTTTGTTCTCATGTTTGGAATCGAACCAAGTGTTTTTTCCCGTGCCATAGCATCACTGAAAAACTCCTTTTTTATCACTTCAGCTCTGAGTCTGCGTCCAGCATTTGGTTTCACCTTGTAGATTGTGACAGAAAAACTCTTTGCATCTTGAAAAATGCTAACAATTACAGTAGTAGGACTTGTAACAGTAGTAGGAGTATTAGTACAACTGTAGTAAGAGTGGCAGTAGTAGCAGTAGAAGTGGTAGCTGCAGTAGCATAACTACCAAAAATAGTAATAATAGCAGCAGTTGTAGTTGGGGTAGTAGCAACAGTAGTTGTACTTGCAGTAATAGTAGTAGTAATATTATTATTCTATTTGGAAAAAAGGAATGAATTTGGATTACTGAATAAATTCCTTTACATAAACTCACCTTGTGTGTCTGTATTTAGATCTGCTGTGTGGCCCTGAACCTTCACGTCATCGTACACAGTTTCCTCCTCACGTTTAGCTGACAGGTAGACAATAAGACAATATTCTATTGCAGTTACATGAAATAAGATATTCGTGTTAAGAGTGGGCTCACTCTTTGTGATCTGCTAAATGTCAAAAATGACTCTTACCTTTGGATGCGGAGGGCTTGTTGGCTTTGAAAACAATGGAAGCATAATTAAGCTCTCCCTCCATCACTCAGACTCAACAGCTTCTCTGTCTGTCCAGAAGCTGTGTGGCTTCTGCTCGGAAAAGTCACACGGTGTAAAAAAAAACAAGTTCCTGCCTTGCAGGAGGAGGCAGGTGTTTCCTCTGCTCACTCCATCAGCCTCAGACAAACCAACTTGTTATTGTGTTTTAAATCACAAAATGAGAGAAAATGTTTGCTGCACTGCCCTCTAGAGGCTGAAACTGTCAGTCACGTTGCACTGGTGGCTGCACCGAGTCAGTGATGCAGCAGCAGGGATTTTGAGCAGCTGTCAGTGATAAAATACCTGCAGCTGTACCTTTTATGCCCTTTTTCATGACCTTTACATTTGACCATTTTCATCCAAAAACACTAATAAACTAAAAGACAGACTAAGAAAATATTTGGAGAGTTTGACCCCTCCACTCAGCAGTGGGGAAACTTTGGGACACTTCCTTTACATAAAGAAATGATGTTAAATAATGAATAATTAAACATATAAATTAAACGTGTCAGTGTGCTGCCAAACAAAAAAAGACCAGTGATATTGTCTGTCTCCCAAAATCAACAGTTACTGATTTATTATACATAAAAAGTGCAGCTAACTGTGAAATGGTGCGGTGTTGGATATGTCTACCTTTTCATCAAATCTTCCGAGAGCTGAGCTGCTGTGATCTGTCACTATCTGCTGCAGTGTGGAGAGGCGGCCACCAGAGGGAGGTACTGAGGTCAAAATCCCAACACTGCCTTACTTTAATGGAACCACCAATACTTTCAACAGTACACCTATAGAATATGGGAAGAGGGCTTGGGAATCCTCACTGAGATTTTGTTTATTATCATATGGTAAGGTAAGATATTATAGTAAAGTTTCTGTTTAAAAAATATATTTTCTCTTCAGTGTGTGTTCTTTTCACTCTCCTGATGTGGTGTTCTGTGCATAGAGTCAATTTGTTTCTGGAACTGGTTTTGAAGAGCGTTCACTTCTCAAAGATCATTTTCAATTATCAGACTGACAAAAATCAACACAACATTAAACTCAAGACTTGCATTTGGGACTCTGACCTATAATAAAGGATACATATAAACCACTGTAGTTTTTGTGAGTATCAAGTGAAATAATTTTAATTGATATAATATTAGGCTGATGTGTGACAGACGTTAATTTTTATCCGAACTTGGTAACAAATGAGGAACAAGCATAAAAACATCATTCAAAGTGTCATGTAGCTGCTGTGGCTTATTATTCTGGTATTATTCTTGTATTTTGTGGATAATATATGTTACAGGATCCTGTCTGATGAGATCATTTCTAACTTGAGTAAAGCTCATTTTAAATCTTCAAGTGGTAATTTGAGTTACAAAATAAAATAAAATACAATAAACTCATGCACACACAGAATATGGTTAAGAATTCAGCAAGTTTACTTGCAGAGATGTTGAAGACAGTGATCAGGTTGGAAGTTTACAGATTACATTTTAACATGGTAACAGTGATGTGATCACAGGAAAACACACTTAGAATACAAACTGCTTCAAACAATGTTGTTTGATGCCGCTTGTGTTGGAAATGATGTGAATGACAGTATTTCAAGTACAGCTCTGCAATAAAATGCTCTTTAACAGTAAATGATTATGCAAAGAAAAAGAAATTAACTGAAACTCTCCATGTTTTGTTCATGAATATGAGCAATCCAGCTGATTTCTCTACAAGTGGATTCAATAATCACAACACACTCAGCAATGTCTAAACAGACAAAGCCTTCATTTCACAGATCCATCTGTATTTGTAAGTACAGTCTTCAGCTCTCCATCCCTCAGATGGGCTCCGCTTGACAGAAGCTGCACAGTCCTTGTTGTCAGAAGGTCAGTTAATCCAGTAGCTGATGGAAGAACATGATGGTTAGAAAACTGTTGACAGATTTTATGAGTCATGGTGTTTAGAAATGTGTCTTACCTTTCAGTCAGATCACTTCCATCAACCCACTTCCAGACCCCACTTGTTCTTCTCAAGCCAATCCAGTAGCTGTAGTAACTCCTTTCATTGATTTTACAGATGAATTCCTGATGAATAACCAGAAATGTTTCAGTACCACATTAAATTGGACACATTGTCTATTTTTACTGTTTCAAGCTCAGTTTGTGACATCGATGCTCCTCTCTGTTCCTGTCATGTTCCCTTTACCTGCTCCTGTCCATTTTCTATCACAACCAAATCTGCATTCCTCTGCCTGCAGTCTTCTCCAGCTTCTTCCCAGGTTTTCCAGTCACTATATGTCCTGTGTACAACCAGATAACAGCTGGACATGGACGGGGAGAGAAGCCAGCCCTCCTGACAAGGATTACACCGTCTCTCTGAGAGAAATAAGAGAGACAAATCAACAAACATGATTATTGATTTGTGATTTCATTATTATAACTATAATCATAATATCATTTTTGTGACCATGCTGTAGTGGTTTTCAGATTACCCTCCTTGTCTCCTGTTTTGGGGCAGTAGGCATCAAGGATCCTCTGTGTCCGAGTCAAGCTGAGCTCAGTCCTCTCTCTCCTCAGCTTCTCCACTTGTCTCTCTAAGGCGCTCTTCTCCATCTGCAGCTGCTGACTTTCTGAAGTCAGGATGCTGTTGTTTTGTCTCAGGTCACCAATGAGGACCATCTGATCGCTGAGAACCCTCCTCAAGCTGTCATTGGCTGAGCTGAGGCACAGTAAGTTCTGATTGGCTGCCGATGCAGCTGTCTGGTTTTCTCTCAGCTTGGCCATATTGTCAGAAATGAGCGAGGTAACTGCAGAGAAGGACACAGAAACGTCTCTGCTGTCAAATCAGCCACAAAATAAGAATCTGTTGTATTGTCACTGTGGAACATGGTATTACAAATCATTTCAGTTCAACTGGCCTTCATAAAAAAGTTATTATAACTTTTGATGCTACGAGTCCAAACTCACTTTTTTTTACAGACCAACTGTAAAGCTGACAGTCCTGCATCTAAATATGAATTAGGACAATATGTCCTGTTTATGTGACAGAATAAATGTTGAGTCAATACTCACAGTAGAAACGAAGGGCCATGATGACTAAGAATATCAGCCAACACACCGATACCAGTGGAAAAGACGGAGAGAAGGAGGGAGTCTTCTCATCTAGTAGAGACAAAGAGTCCAGTCAGATCACCTGAACAGCTGATAGAAAACACTTTCATTGTGAATATTTTTTGTTTTTTCACATTAAACACACATTCTCTGTACTTTACCCCAAACATCATCTTTTTTATATAATCATAATCATGATCATAATCATGTTGATTTCAAAATTTACCTGAAAAGTCTGGATTTTTGTCAGCAGTGTGTTCCACTGCATGAACAGAGTCCTCCCCTTCCTCAATTGTCTCTGACAAATCATACATGATAAAAAACTGAACATCAGAACAATGTACAGGGTAAATACACCAGCAACATAATAAAATAATAATGGTAGTAGTATTTGTTGTACTTTGGACACTTAATTATTCAAACACAGAAACATTTGCATCACAGAATCAGTCAAATTAGTGGTAAATCATCTGGTTTTGTGTTCAAGATGAGAACTTGTGCAGATTAGGTGTAGAGAGCGTCTTACCTGCAGACAGATAAACATTAGGATTTTTGAAAAGAACGGCCTGCACGTTTGATTTTCTGTTCATCCTGCTCATATCAGAGGGATCGCCAACAGTCTGATAGGAGGCTTGCAAGTTAATTCTTTATGTTGAGAGCGTGCCAGTGTGTTATTTTTCACAGAAACTGCTCAGTTATTTTTAACTTGTGCTTTGAGGTTTTGTCAGTCCTGTTCAGGTGAAGCAGCTAAGCTCATTTCCGAGGTTTCTCTAAAGTGGTTAAACTTTGTCACTACATGTCCTCCATTTTTGCCTGATGAAGGTCTCGCTCCTCTCTCTCATCATAACCTAGAATTTGTTTCAGACGTTGAAGAGTTTGGTGCTGCTCACAAGTTGCAGTGAGAAAAGGTAAAAAACTGCAGCTTGCTTAACAAGCGCAGGGCAGAGAAGTGTAACGCCCCAACTATGATTTAAATGCCAAAAATGGAGCAAACTCAGAGGGAAATTATGCACTCATCCTTAACAATCATATATCTGCTCATGTGTATCATTACAATCATGTAGCCACTTTTATTCTATATTCATGTATATTTTATGTTTGCATTTTGTTATGCAAGCTTGTGCCAGTGTGTAGTTCAGTGTGTGTGTGTGTGTGTGTGTGTGTGTTGGTGTGCAGGAAACACAAACACTCCCAGGCTGCACTGTCCTCACTGCTGAGCTGAAGTGTTTCTTTGAACTCACCACACTCACCACTTTGCATCTAATGAGCTGATGAGGAGACAGGAAGGCCTTGTTTTCTGCTCGGTGACAGTCCTAACCAGTCAGAGTTTAACCAAGCCAAATGACATGTAATGACATGTGACCAGGAGGTGTAAAGGGGCGGATACTTTATGCACTGCAGCCCTGCTATAATACCCCTCTCCATACATTATGATATCCCTTTCTGTGCTAATGTCAGCTCTTTGTATTATAATATCCCAAATGGAAATGTAATATATGACACATATGCTGCTATATCAAGAAGGATATTGACAGCGAGTAGTCTGAGTGACTACAAGCCAATTGCACTCACTCCGCTGATCTCAAAATGCTTTGAGGGGGTGATCCTGTCTCATATTAAGTGCACCATCCCTGTCACCCTGGACCAGCTCCAGTTTGCTTACCGAGCGAACAGGTCAACTGAAGACGCCATCAGCATCACCCTACACACAGCCCTCCAACACCTGGAGAAACCTAACACATATGTTAGGCTTTATTTATGAGCAGGATAAGAAAAAAAAATCATTGTTTTGCTGCAAACAAGGCCAGAGAGGAACGTTTGGCAAATGGAGGTAAAAATTTAATTACAATAGAAATAAACTCATACACACATAGAATATGGTTAAGAATTCAGCAGGTTTACTTCCAGAGATGTTGAACACAGTGATCAGGTTGGGAGGTTACAGATTACATTTTAACATGGTAACAGTGATGTGATCACAGGAAAAGACACTTCACTAAATAAACAAAATAAACATTGTCATTAGAATACAAACTGCTTCAAACAATGTTGGTTGATGCTGCTTGTGTTGGAAATGATGTGAATGACAGTATTTCAAGTACAGCTCTGCAATAAAATGCTCTTTTACAGTAAATGATTATGCAAAGAAAACCAAGACATTTTAAATGAAATTCTCCATGTTTTGTTCATGAATATGACCAATCCAGCTGATTTCTCTCCAGCTGGATTCAATAATCACAACACACTCAGAAATGTCTAAACAGACAAAGCCTTCATTTCACAGATCCATCGGTATTTGTAAGCACAGTTCCGAGCTATCCATCCTTTAGGTGACCTCCACTGGACAGAAACTGCACAGTCCACGTTGTAATAAGGTTCATATATCCAGTAGCTGATGGAAGGACATGATGGTTAGAAAACTGTTGACAGATTTTATGACTCATGGTGTTTAGAAATGTGTCTTACCTTTCAGTCAGATCACTTCCATCGAGCCACTTCCAGACCCCACTTGTTCTTCTCAAGCCAATCCAGTAGCTGTAGGAACTATCATAAGTAGACTCATGTTTTATTTCCTGGATGAATTCCTGATGAATAATCAGAGATGTTTCAGTACCACATTCAAATGGACACATTGTGACTTTTGGACTTTTTTTTACAGTTTCAAGCTCAGTTTGTGACATCGACGCTCCTCTCTGTTCCTGTCATGTTCCCTTTACCTGCTCCTGTCCATTTTCTATCACAACCAAATCTGCATTCCTCTGCCTGCAGTCTTCTCCAGCTTCTTCCCAGGTTTTCATTTCATGATAATTATTTGTTGTTACAACCAGATAACAGCTGGAATTGGATGAGGAGAGAAGCCAGCCCCTCTGACAAGGATTACACCGTCTCTCTGAGGGAAATAAGAGAGACAAATCAACAAACATGATAATTGATTTGTGATTTCAGTATTATCACTATAATCATAAAATCATTGTTGTGATCATGCTGAAGTGTTTTTCAGATTACCTTCCTTGTCCCCTGTTTTGGGGCAGTAGGCATCAAGGATCCTCTGTGTCCGAGTCAAGCTGAGCTCAGTCCTCTCTCTCCTCAGCTTCTCCACTTGTCTCTCTAAGGCGCTCTTCTCCATCTGCAGCTGCTGACTTTCTGAAGTCAGGATGCTGTTGTTTTGTCTCAGGTCACCAATGAGGACCGTCTGATCGCTGAGAACCCTCCTCAAGCTGTCATTGGCTGAGCTGAGGCACAGAAAGTTCTGATTGGCTGCCGATGCAGCTGTCTGGTTTTCTCTCAGCTTGGCCATATTGTCAGAAATGAGCGAGGTAACTGCAGAGAAGGACACAGAAACATCTCGGCTGTCAAATCAGCCACAAAATAAGAATCTGTTGTACTGTCACTGTAGAACATGGTATTACAAATCATTTCAGTTCGACTGGTCTTCATGTAAAAGTTGTTATAACTTTTGATGCTCCGAGTCCAGCCTCACTTTATTTTACAGACCAACTGTAAAGCTGACAGGACTGCATCTGAATATGAATTTGGACAATATGTCCTGTTTATGTGACAGAATAAATGTTGAGTCAATACTCACAGTAGAAACGAAGGGCCATGATGACTAAGAATATCAGCCAACACACCGATACCAGTGGAAAAGACGAAGAGAAGGAGGGAGTCTTCTCATCTAGCAGAGACAAAGAGTCCAGTCAGATCACCTGAACAGCTGATAGAAAATACTTGAGTCATATTTTCTTTAGCATTAAACACACATCCTTTGAAATGTACTACATATTGTGTTCAACTTTTACCTTTACCCCAAATGTCATCTTTTTATAGCATCATAATCATAATCATGTGGATTTCAAATTTTACCTGAAAAGTTTGGATTTTTGTCAGCAGTGTGTTCCATTGCATGAACAGAGTCCTCTCCTTCCTCAATTGTCTCTGACAAATCATACATGATAAAAAAAAAAAAACTCAACATCAGAACAATGTACAGGGAAAATTCATCAGCAACATAATACAATAATTATGGTAATAGTATTTGTTGTACTTTGGTAACTAAATTATTAAAACACAGAAACGTTTGAATCACACAATCAGTCAGATTAGTGGTAAATCATCTGGTTTTGTGTTCAAGATGAGAACTTGTGCAGATTAGGCGGAGAGAGCGTCTTACCTGCAGACAGATAAACATTAGGATTTTTGAAAAGAACGGCCTGTGTGTTTGGTTTTCTGTTCATCCTGCTCACATCAGAGGGATCGCCAACAGTCTGATAGGAGGCTTGCAAGTTAATTCTTTATGTTGAG
This sequence comes from Myripristis murdjan, assembly GCF_902150065.1. Classification (NCBI taxonomy): domain Eukaryota; kingdom Metazoa; phylum Chordata; class Actinopteri; order Holocentriformes; family Holocentridae; genus Myripristis; species Myripristis murdjan. The sequence goes on along the minus strand of NC_043995.1, from coordinate 30,866,815 downwards.
AGTGTGCCAGTGTGTTATTTCTCACGGAAACTGCTCAGTTATTTTACAGTTCTGCTTTGAGGTTTTGACAATCTTATTTAGGTGAAGCAGGTGAGCACATTTCCAACATTTCTCTGAAGTTGTTAAGCCTTGTTTGTGTGATTCTTGCCATGAATTCAAGCATGTCCCTTTTTTCATGACAAATTCAGGGAAAAACCAACATAAAACGTCTGACATAAAGCCAGGTAAGTGGCCACCTGGAGCCTCCCGAGCAGCTTCAATGCTCTTCAATGCCCAAAAATGGAGCGAACTCAGAGGGAAATTATGCTCTCATCCTTAAAAATGACATATCTGCTTATGTGTATCATTAAAATCATGACCCCACTTTTATTCTATATTCATGCACATTCTGTGTTTACATTTTGTAATGCGAGCTTGTGCCAGTGTGCAGTTCAGTGTGTGTCTGTGTGTGTGTGTGTGCAGGGGCGCCGCCAGGGATTTTGGGCCCCATGAAAATAAATCTTATTGGGCCCTTGTATAGCCGGCCAATAGGCCGGCGAAAAATTTTGATGCTGTTTTATATAAAACTATGCATTTTAATGATATTTTTGACCATCATTGCCATATTTGTGAAAAGAACAACATGACAGTTACTTGGTTATTGCTCACTGTCTCCCTTGTAGTCCCGCATGCAGGTCTAATTTATCTCCAAAACTGTAGACTCACAGGTGGTGGCATTGGATTTGGGTGAAAAAATACATATATGAGGCTATATGGTCATTGCAATTTAATTCACTGATTTCCAGAAAATATAAACATTTCTCTGATTGTATTGACAGCAGTCACTCAGTCTGCATGCACCAGAAATTTTCTCCTCTGTTCCTACTGCTTGGAACAGAGTAGGGGGGATGAGAGTCCCATTTAGCCAGTGAGAGGCAAAATAACAAGAATCACTTCACTGTCATGGTTAACAATAAAGTTGTCCCCCTAGGCGGGGAAGTGAATCTATGGTCTCCTGCACGGCTGGCGGAGACACCATCCGCTCTGCTATCGGACCTTCTGTACCTAAAGTGTAGTTGGGCAGATACTCCATTCATGTTGATCACTTCGGAAAAACCGCAAAGTCCGATCGGTTTGAAAAGCTAGCGCGGCTGCAGGACCAAACCATTTCATGCAGATGATGGGGGGTTACTTTGTGGTCAATTGGGGATTTTTAACTTTTACTGACAAAAACAAGTAAAAACAAAGAGATCATAATGACAGTATTATTTCTAAAATATATATAGGCTATATTTACTCGATGATGGTTCAATAATTTTATGTTAGTTTTACCTATTTTTTGGGGCCCCTGTCAGGCAAGGGCCCTTGGAATTGTCCTAACCCTCTATGGCATGGTGTTGCCCTCAGGCAACAAACCACTATTTTGGCCCATACACAACCCCTTTAATTTTTTTAAAGAAAAACATAACATTAAAAGTCTGAGGACAAGTCTGTGACCAATCAAATTTGAGGTGGGTATGGGTTTGACCTTTCGTCTGGGGGTGGAACAGTCATTTTTGGGACCATAGCCGGCATGGACACACTGCTAGCAGAAGGTAAGATAAATTTCACTTTTTAACATGTTTAGATTTAAATATCTTTGTATAAATAATATGTGTGATGTGCATGAATATGTGAAGAAGCATATTTGATTGAGTAAAGAGACTTTTTGTCTTTATTTATATACTAAAATGGTAGTTTTTCATTCGTTGCCTCAGGGCAACAGTGTGCAGTTAGACCACTTTTGTTTGAACAATAACATGCTTATGGATGGAGATGTGCAGGGATGCATAGTTATCACCATAATCAGTTTTTTTGCTGTACTATCTACTATTAATCACAGGAAATGGATGCACAAACATTTTATGGAGGGGGGGAGTTAATTGTAATTGTGACCATGTGACTAGTGTTGGTCGTTCACAGGTGGCTCCATATGGGTCTAATGACTCTAACGACCGTCATCGCAACAGCCAGGAGTACTGACTAACCAAGTGGTATCAACAACCCTGTTAACGACTCCACAGAGGAAGCTTCTTGGATTATAGGTGAAACATCTTCAGCGTCTTCATGGCTGGATGACTGAGACCAGCCCTGAGTTCCAATACCCATACTACCGTACTATTTAGTATGCAAGAAAAAAGAATTAGTATGTCCCATTACATAGTATGTCAGATGCAGTATGCCAAGAGTACCAGGATGTTGTACAACATCCGGTCAGATTTCGCAGTATGCATGTCAGCATGCTGCTCTGGCTATTCTGACCCACAATCCTTTGCACAGCGGAAGTTACGTGGCACTGACTGAGCTTCATGTACAAGCCACACCCACATCTGGAAGACAACAAGACACACACTCACCTGGCTCAGGGACAGGAGAAGCGGCAGAAAGACAGAAGATAAGAAATATGACAGACGACAGCACATTCAAGTGTAAATGTGGCGCTTTGGATGGCGCCGTAAGTGAGCAAGAGGGTCGGAGTTTAGGGATGATGTATGTATGTATGTATGTAATGTGTCCCAAAAGTATGCATACGCATGCATACTGCATACTACACTACATACTTTGTAAGGGCAGCTGCAGTACATACTAAAAGTAAAAAGTAGAGGTGTGCAATTTGGAACACAGCCCTATTCTGATTTTGTGCTTCCTAGTTTCCTTTTAAAACAGATGGTCTGTCTGATGACACTGAGTCTGTGGATGAAGAGGAAGAGGAAAACGAAGATGATGTATCAAAAGAAAATGCTTGCTGTTGTTGAAATAAAACTTGTTGAAATTGTTGCTGTTGTTGAAATATAACTTCTTCTAATGTATTTATTGCTTGTTTGTCCCTCATTCCACTTATTATATAATATAGAAAACCTTGGCGTTTTAGTACCCTGATAGCATGTTGTTGCCCTGAGGCAACAAACCAAAATCTGGTGGGGGGTGGGCGGGGGGCACATTTTATGATTGATATATTATCAGGGACCCCCAAGCTCCCAAAAACTAGGGTGAAATATTTTTTCCCTCCTAAAATAAAAATTCATGCCATAGAGGGCTAACTTTTCCCCCATATATGGCGCCCCTGTGTGTGTGTGTGTATGTGTGTGTGTGTGTGTGTGTGTGTGTGTGTGTGTTGGTGTGCAGGAAACAGAAACACTCCCAGGCTGCACTGTCCTCACAGCTGAGTTGAAGTGTTTCTTTGAACTCATCACACTTTGTATCTAATGAACTGATGAGGAGACAGGAAGGCCTTGTTTTCTGCTCGGTGACAGTCCTAACCAGTTAGAGTTTAACCAAGACAAATGATATGTAATGATATGTGACCAGGAGGTGTAAAGGGGGGGACTTTCCCCACATCCTTTGAGTTAACCAACACTGAGCAATAAATAATTCCATGACACACCGAAACGTCGGAAATGAATGTTTCATTTCAAGTTTGGCAGTGTGTGGGAGTCTGCAACTTTGGATCCACTTGTCCCTCTCTCACACACCTGTCTCATGAAATTTGTGTGTGTCATGTTCTTCAGGGTCTCAGCGTGGTCATCCTGGAAGAGACGACTCCCATCAGGACAGACATGTTTCTTCTCAGGATAAAAGATGATCACTCAGAATAACTTCCTATTGATTTGCAGTGAGCCTTCCCTCTGAGGGGACAAGTGGAAAATGCACCCCTCAGGCCCGTAGTGGTCTCTTGGTAAACTCGCCAGAATATGGTGAAGGACGACTCGCCTGACCACATCACTTTTTCTCCACATCTCTGTAGAGCCATGCCACTCAACGCTATTTGTATTAAAATGTCCCATATGGAAATGTAATATAATACACACAGTAAAAGTCGCAGTAATAGAGGTGTTCATCAATTCTGGCATTGAGCTCATAGTAGTGCTGTTGGACTGGACTTCAGTTTATTGAGTTGAGTTTCTACACTTCTGTCCCCCTGATGTATATGAACAGGGAGGACAACAAAATAGAAACACCTCTCAACGTAATGTAGTCCAGTACAAGACCTCTGCAAACTACAACCTCAACAATTAACACAGAGTAAAACTGACACATTCTCCACAAGGTCAACACAAACTGAACATTATAAACTTTATTAAAAGGTAGAATTTATGGCAGAACTGTTGCACTGACCTGCATTAGACTGGACAGGTGGACCTGATAAATTGGCCACTGAGTATAGATTTATAACATATGTGAAGTAGCCATTGTAAAAGTTATTCTACGGGCAGCCAGTGTGGGTCAAAATGCCACAAACAACTGATTTATTACAATCAGGGTCAAAGCATACATTTTTAACAGTTAAAAAAGGAAAGCTGTTGTTGCAGTGGTGCAGCGCTCCAGTCAGGCCAATGCACAGGAAGTACACTGTGCTAAAACCAAACCTGAGAAAACACCCCCACCACCCCAACAGAAAACCACTCACCAAAACCAGAAGCAGAGCCACAGCAAACCTTCAGCTCACACTGCACCAGCTGCTGCTGGAGCTGCAGGCCAACAGCAGCCACAGCACTAAAAGCAGACCTGTGTTCAAGGGCGGGCTTTAGGGGGCTGTGCCCGCCCTGATCTTCAGCTGGGCCCGCCCTGATCATCAGCTGGGCCCGCCCTGATCATCAGCTGGACCTACTGTCTCTTTAAGTTAAATCTCTCTCTCTCTCTCTCTCTCTCTCTCTCTCTCTCTCTCTCTCTCTCTCTCTCTCTCTCTCTCTCTCGCTTTATGTTAACTCTCTGTGACGACTCCCAGGCTATTCTGCATCTTATTGGCTTACCTGATATTACTTTAACCAACTGAACTCGTCTTGCCTAAACGTGACCAATCCCAACCAAGGAACGCACCGTTCATGTTCACGTGAATGGGAAAGGAGTGAGTGAGGGAGAGAGACTTAAATTAGTCTGTTGAAAAACTTGATAGGAGTGAATTAATTACAAATATGCATGCCAAACAATTTTACAATTATTTTAGCAAGAACAGTGCCGGCTGCTTAGCTGTGAGGGAGCCCTAAAGAGGCAGGGAATAAACATTTGAAGTCGGTTGGCTATAACGCAAGATTACGGTCTGGACTTCCTGTAGTTTTCTGTTTGCTAGCTAGTTAGTAGCTACAGACAGCTACACTATAGCTGTGTCCCAATTCAGGGTCTGCATCCTTCAAAGTCGGCATTTGAAGGCCAGTTACGTCACAACACTGCGCGAAGGCCTGTCCCAATTCATCCAAAGTCGAAGGATCCTTCAAATTCACACTTCAAATGCGGCCTCCTTTTCAGCCGTTGGTAGTCGATTCGGAGGATGCACCATGACTATCCTTTGTGGGATCCCGTATCCCAAGATGCTTTGCGTGCTGCTGCTCAGTGGAAAAAATTTAACTGACGGAGTGACCGGACACTCAATTACCTCCGGATCGATTCCTTCTTTCTTTCTTTCTTTCTTCCTCTCTCCTGTGTTGATTCTCTCTTTCTTTCTTACTGTTCTGTCTTGTCTGACAGAAAGAGACGTTATATTTCTGTCTCCGGAGTTTGTCGTCATGGGAACGGCGGTTACGCGACCAGGAAATACTCTGAAGGCTAGACCGTCCCATTTGGTTGATGGGGAGGACGCGTCGTCTGAAGTCCGGGTCCTCCGAAGTCCGGGTCCTCCGAAGTCCGGGTCCCCGAAGGCCACGGACTTCGGAGGTGTTAAGAGTCGTATGTCGAATGAATGATTGTTGGATTTGTTGTGCTTTCATTTATTGAACTGGAAGCTGTCAACTGAATTGCCTGTATGGGATAAATGAAGTTATCTGAATCTGAATTTCTGGTTGCTCTTCATTTAGCAACATGAGCTCTACTGCAGCTAAGTTTAACATTTTCTCTTCCTCAGGTCTCTTTTCTCTTTTCTCTTCCTCTTACCCTTCAACCTCTTTTGCACCTGCTCTAACTCATCATGCATCTTCTTTTCCTGTTGCCTACTTTTCTTCTGTCTGCAGTCTCTGGCCCAATGTCCTTGCTTTCCACATAGATAGTATCCTTCATCTCTGCTTGCTGCTCTTTTGCGCTACTTTATGTTTCATTGTCGTAATGCTTCATCTATTTGTCAGTGATGCTGTTGTTGTTTTTTTCCACAAGATCAACTGAATAATAAATATAATAAACCAAAATAATAAATCAGTAAATACATAAATAGATTTAGAGTTTTATAACTCTGTAACTAACTACTGTCAGTCTTTATTTGGTCTTCTAAAACTAGGGTTTCTGTTTTCTTTTTCTTTACCCTTTTTTCTTCTATTAGCTTCTGTTAACCATTCTCTAGCCTGGGGCAGGCCATATTTATCATTTAGCTTTCCATTCTCCTGTCCAACCTTTTGTGTCTTTCACGAGTTTTGAACATGTTTCTGGTGCTAGTTTGCTGGTAAATCCAAACTTTTTCCTCTATATTTTTAGATTTTTTGTGTTCTTTGGATCTTTTTGTTGCATATTTTTGCATCCCCGCTGATTTCAGGTTCTGATTTACAACAGTTACTTCCCATTTTCTATTCCCCTTCAGCAGCCAACCAGTTTGTATGACACATAAGTTCCGAGCAACTGGTCCAATCAGCAAGAATACTGTTTCAGTTATCACCGTTAGGTTTCCAGAGCCAGACAATCTTGTTATCACTGTTAGGTTACCAATTGTCTGTTATTCAGTGCTGAGACACTGCTGAATATCTAGGCTACCCTTTTTGCAACAGCCAATTAGTTTGTATGGCACATACGTCCCGAGCAACTAACCCAGTCAGTGAATGATCAATTCACAGAGACACTGTTGATATGTATATCTATCTATCTATCTATCTATCTATCTATCTATATAGATAGGTATCTATATTCACCTGTGTTGGATTATGGTGATGTTTTATATATGTATGCCTCTGGTCAGTGTCTTCATATGGTTGACACAGTGTACCATGCATCCTTGAAGTTCATTACAAACTGTAAAGCTCTGACTCACCACTGTGAATTATACGCTCGGGTAGGTTGGCCTGCTCTGGCGATCCGTAGGTTCACACATTGGTATATTTTTATTTATAATTATTTTGAGCTGCTTCCGCCCTATCTATCTGATCTCATTACACAGAAAAAGCACCGGATTGTACTCTCTGCGTTCGCAGGAATTCTCTCTGCTCTCTGAACCAAATGTCCGGACTGAAATTGGGAAGAGGGCTTTCAGTTATTCTGCTCCCTCGACGTGGCATTTGTTGCAGAGTGAACTGAAACTAAAGGACTTGGTGTCAATGAATGTTTTTAAATCGTGAATTGAGGTCGATTGAATGTCGTTGTTTTTAGCACATCAGTGTTTATATTAGTTTCCCAGAAAGCTCTGTTTTATTCCTCTTTTGACTTGGTTGTACTGTTGTGTCATTGTATTGTTTTGTGATTTTAACTCTTTCTGTCATGACTCTGTAACTTGGTCTCTCTTGAAAAAGAGATTTTTAATCTCAATGGGACTTACCTGGTTAAATAAAGGTTATTAATAATAAATTTTAACATGGTAACAGTGATATGATCACAGGAAAAGACACTTCTTCACTAAAAAAAAATCAACTAAATAAACTCATGCACACATAGAATATGGTTAAGAATGCAGCAGGTTTACTTGGAGAGATGTTGAACACAGTGATCAGGTTGGGAGGTTACAGATTACATTTTAACATGGTAACAGTGATGTGATCACAGGAAAAGACACTTCATCACTAAATAAACAAAATAAACATTGTCATTAGAATACAAACTGCTTCAAACAATGTTGGTTGATGCCGCTTGTGTTAGAAATTATGTGAATGACAGTATTTCAAGTACAGCTCTGGAATAAAATGCTCTTTTACAGTAAATGATTATACAAAGAAAACCAAGCAATTTTAACTGAAATTCTCCATGTTCTGCTCATGAGTATGAGCAATCCAGCTGATTTCGCTACAGGTGGATTCAATAATCACAACAAACTCAGCAATGTCTAAACAGACAAAGCCTTCATTTCACAGATCCATTGGTTTTTGTCAGCACATTTATCATCTATCCATCCCTTAGGTGAGCTCCACTGGACAGAAACTGCACAGTCCGTGTTGTCTAAAGGTTGGTATATCCAGTAGCTGATGGAAGAACATGATGGTTAGAAAACTGTTGACAGATTTTATGACTCATGGTGTTTAGAAATGTGTCTTACTTTTCAGTCAGATCACTTCCATCAAGCCACTTCCAGACCCCACTTGTTCTTCTCAAGCCAATCCAGTAGCTGTACAAAGTACTGTCACTGGGCCCATCACCGATTTCCTGGATGAATTCCTGGTGAATAATCAGAGATGTTTCAGTACCACATTCAAATGAACACATTGTGACTTTTGGAACCCTTTGTTACTGTTTCAAACTCAGTTTGTGACATCGATGCTCCTCTCTGTTCCTGTCATGTTCCCTTTACCTGCTCCTGTTGATTTTCTATCACAACCAAATCTGCATTCCTCTGCCTGCAGTCTTCTCTAGCTTCTTCCCAGGTTTTCCATTCATTGAAATTATTTGTTGTTACAACCAGATAACAGCTAGAATTGGACGGGGAGAGAAGCCAGCCCTCCTGACAAGGATTACACCGTCTCTCTGAGAGAAATAAGAGAGACAAATAAACAAACATTGCTGATTATTGATTTGTGATTTCAGTATTATCACCACAATCATGATATCATTGTTGTGACCATGCTGAAGTGGTTTTCAGATTACCCTCCTTGTCTCCTGTTTTGGGGCAGGAGTCTTCAAGGATCCTCTGTGTCCGAGTCAAGCTGAGCTCAGTCCTCTCTCTCCTCAGCTTCTCCACTTGTTTCTCTAAGGTGCTCTTCTCCATCTGCAGCTGCTGACTTTCTGAAGTCAGGATGCTGTTGTTTTGTCTCAGGTCACCAATGAGGGCCGTCTGATTACTGATGTTATTTTTTAAGTTCATTATTGTTGAGCTGAGGTTGTTGATGATGCTGGTCAGGTTGTTTTCTTTCAACTTTTGCACCACCTTTGCATCACTGTCATTTCTTGCTGCAGGAACTGCAACATCAAAATCAGCAAAATAAAGTCTAACATTGGTTTACTTTGTCAGTCACTGTTAATGCTCATGAAACATCAAAACACCTGATCTAATTTAGTTTACTGCAGGTTCACGTAACCTCCTGGAAGTTTGGCTTTTCTTATTAAATCTCTCTTAAAATTAACTCAGAGACCCACCACTGCCTTGAGTAACTTTAACGTTTTCTAAATCTGAAAAATAACTCAAAAATACACCAATCATGTTCCACTTTTAAATATATATTCATAAAGGACAAACAAAGATCTAGAAATCAAGAATTGGTTTGAAGGAGTGGAGGGAAAACCGTATTCTTTCCCCCGTAGACTGTTATTGACCTGTACGTCTTGAAAATCCAAGTAACTAAATGACTTCTGCAGCCTATTGTGTGCACTGTACAGTCATAAATCAATAACTAGTGCTGTGAATAAAATACTTTGGGACAAACTAGACTACTTGCACATGGGCAGTACTGGTGATAGGAAAAAAAAAATGTAATAACACTTTTTCCATTAGGCTCTACCTCCAAATGAGTTAGCTTAAACATCAGAGAATGGCAGTTTCTTTTATCGTGTGTGTTCTTACAGTAGAGACAGAGTGTTACGATGGCCGCGACCAAGATAACACAAAGACTCCCCAAACAGCACGCCACCAGCTGAACACCGTGACGTCCTCTCACTGGCTTCTCGCCTAAAAATTCTGTTAATGGCAAACATCGGTGAACAGAAATAACAAGAATAATTTTCACTCTCTTACTTTGCATCTTTTTGCTATGCAAGAATGTCTGGACAGCCGTTAGTACAAATTCCAGTGCAACGCCATCAAGGGCTGGAGCTGTTTCTACGTCTAGACAGGCTCCATTCATTTGACTGTATGAGAGACTTGTTTTTGATTGGTTCTCCTGCTTGTATTTGCCCCGCCTCTCGTCTGCCAATCAAAGTTATGTATGTCAGTTATGTGTCCCAACTGTCCTGGGAACCCCATGGATCCCAGGAGGAGCTGGTGGATGAGGCCCCAGAAAAGACCGTCTGGGCTGACCTCCTCAGCCTGCTGCCAGAGCGACCCGGTCCCAGATCAGCAGCAGAAAGGGAAGATGAAGAAGATGAAGTTTCTTAATTTGCTTGTGTTTTTTTCTTCTGTATCTGAATTTGTTTTCTTTAGTTGCAGTGCACTGAGCTCTCAGTGCCACTACAACTTTATTGCCCAGTTGAAACCATTCGTTAGAAAAGCATTTAATGTAATAAGTTGCATAACTTTCATTCATTCATCTTCTAAACCGCTTATCCTCACTAGGGTCACGGGGAGGTTGCTGGAGCCTATCCCAGCGCACATAGGGCAAAGGTAAGAAAACACCCTGGACAGGTCGCCAGTCCATCGCAGGGCAGACAGACAAACACTGACATTCAAACACACAATCACACCTAGGGGCAATTTAGCTTCTCCAATTCACCTTACCTGCATGTCTTTGGATGGCGGGAGGAAACCGGAGTGCCCGGAGGAAACTCACGCAGACACGGGGAGAACATGCAAACTCCACACAGAAAGGACCTTGGGTGGGAATCGACCCCAGGACCTTCTCACTGTGAGGTGACAGTGCTAACCACTGCACCACCGTGCTGCCCTGCATTACTTTGATGAAGTCATTAAAATAGTCATGTGACATACATTCTTACAAGGGTAACCAGTAATCTGCAACTTGGTACATTTCAAAAGTGACCTTCCTAACACTGACACTGATCATAAAGCTTTTCCACTGCCTGTTACCAGCGCTCAAGGTGTGATCGCCCCTCTGCTACTCAGGAAGTGATGTGTTTCATATTTGTGGTTTGTTTGCAATAAACAGAAGTAGAACTGGGCACCCAGCATCATCAGCTGAACAGACAATGAAAAGAGCCTGTCTCTGACTCAGATGGCCAGCTGCTCAATACGAGTCTGAAAATGTCCTGGCCGTGGTCGTGTCACTAGATTTTCTCCGTCCAGCATTTGGGTTCACCTTGTAGATTGTGAAAGAAAAACTCTTTGCATCTTGAAGAATACTAACAATAACAGTAGTAGTACTTGTAACAGTAGTAGGAGCATTAGTACAACTGTAGTAAGAGCAGCAGTAGTAGCAGTAGAAGTGGTACCTGCAGTAGCATAATTATTAGAAATAGTAATAATAGCAGCAGTAGTAGTTGGGGAAGTAGCAACAGTAGTTGTACTTGCAGTAATAGTAGTAGTAATATTATTATTCCATTTGGAAACTAGGAAGGAATTCCAATTATTGAATAATTTCCTTTATATGAACTCACCTTGTGTGTCTGTATATAGATCTGCTGTGTTGCCCTGAACCTTCACATCATCGTACACGGTTTCCTCCTCATGTTTAGCTGAGAGGGAGACAATAATAAGAAAATACTCTATTGCAAATGCATAAAGGAAGACATTTGATCCGTATAAAGAGTGGTCTTTGTGATCTGCCAAATGTCAAAAAATTACTCTTACCTTTGTATGTGGAGGGCTTGTTAGCTTTGAAAACAATGGAAGCGTAATTAAGCTCTCCCTCCATCGCTCAGACTCAACAGCTTCTCTGTCTGTCCAGGAGCTGTGTGGCTTCTGCTCGGAGAAGTCACACGGTGTAAAAAAAAAAAAAAAACAAGTTCCTGCCTTGCAGGAGGAGGCGGTTGTTTCCTCTGCTCAGTCCATCAGCCTCAGCTGTCAGATGGTCATCTTTTGGCAAAGGCTGTGTGACAAACTCCTTCACAGCAGTAACTCTGACAACATACATGAGGCTTCCTGACTTCACTGTTGCATTAGCAAAATAAAAAGTCTTTTCTCTGATGATGCTGAGAGGTGGTATTATGAGCCTTGTGAGCAGATAACTGTGCAAAGACACGCTGCTTTGTCTGTTAAAATACAGGAAAAACAAACCACTGTGACTGTGGTTTTGTCTACTGATGGTGCAAAGATGGTTCAACACTTGTCCACTCATCAGCATATTCACACTTTTAAAGTGGACAAATGCATCAGCATGAAATGTGTGTGTGTGTGTGTGTGTGTGTGTGTGTGTGTGTGTGTGTGTGTGTGTGTGCATGCTGCTGCTTATTACTAAGACAACAGCCAGTGTTTTTAACATGTTTATGTGCTGCTAAGATTCATAATTTGCTCCCTGACGGAGCTGCTTTACCGCTGGACTGAAGCCTTTATGAGTGCTGATGCAGCAAATTTGGACTCTGATATTCACTATTATGACAGATGAATTTCTGCTCTGCTCTCTTAGCCACATCTCCACTGAAAAGGGACTTTTTTGTGTGGTACTTAGACCAAATGATGAAATTAATAAGTAAACAAAATAAATTAGGCTTGGGTGGCCGATCCACCCTCAAGTAATTTCTGAGACAGAAGATGCTGAAGGGAGGATGGAGATGTGACAGTTGTTGTGCAAAATACAAGACGTGTTATAAATAAGAGACATGTGCAGAGCGGGGACACTAGGACTCAGTTTCACAATTTGTCCAATGAAGGTGAGAGATCACCTGGGCCTTTAAAGAGCTCGTGAGTGGACTCGTTCTGTCTTGATTTGATGTATTTCCTGTTGAAACAGGAAGTTAGGGCGGGACATGGTGCAGGGAAGGATCATTCAGAAGTGCAAACCAACAGGATCTCAGTTTGATAGAAAGACAGACTTTTATTTTGAAGGGATGAGGTGA